>NC_041395.2:177933153-177938153 GCF_900747795.2 Erpetoichthys calabaricus
TGGCTGGTTACCTACCAGGTAACGCTTATGGTTGGCCAGCAAGTGAGGTAACATCAACCACGGTGCCTTCAGTTGTGAGAAGCAGATCATAGAATGATTGAAAATAGTTTACTGTCAAATAATGCAAAGTGTACGCGACACGTCTTTCCCCCTTATTCTTGGCTCATCAGGCGTACACACTCACTGCACTCGCTTACGGTAATCGAACCTCGGACGTCAGCGCTAGAGGGGCTTCGCAGCGGTGAAGTATTGCTTTTAAATTTTAATTAAGAAGAAAAGAAAACCTTTTTAAATTAAGTCTTAAAAAGAGGTGTAAAGATATTGACAATAAGCTACGCAAACCCACCAAGAAATGCAATCATTTAAATCAAGGCGCGAGTCGAAAAACACCATCCCATAATATTAGTTAACGATTAACACATTTCTATATGTATTGTAAGCATACAATACAACTGATAATATGTTGCGCTTATTTATCTGGTGTACCGACATTTTTGCGCGTTTAACGTCTGAAATCTAACGTGGTTTGTGCCCTTCAGAATGAAAACAGTTTGCATTTACCTTTTTAATAAAAGGCGAGCTTTTAAGCCTGAGAAATCACCCCGTAAATGCACACGTTTAATTGCACATGTGTTAATATGTATGCTTACACAGTATTAAAAGACACTGAAGAACGTCATTTACCTTTGTTCCCGCGTCTGATAAAAGGTGAGCTTTTAAGCCTGAGAAATCACCCCGTAAATGCACATGTTTAATTGCACATGTGTTAATATATATCCTTACACAGTATTAAAAAACACTCAAAAATTAACGTCATTTACCTTCGTTTCCGCGTTTGACTCATGCTGTAAATCTCTTCCTTGTTTTTAGTTCGCGTGATTACGTAGGAGGCGTGATGACGCGATACGTGACTCCGCCTCCTCCATTAGAGTATATGGACAAAAAACAGGTTCCAGTTATGACCATTACGCGTAGAATTTCAAAATGAAACCTGCCTAACTTTTGTAAGTAAGCTGTAAGGAATGAGCCTGCCAAATTTCAGCCTTCTACCTACATGGGAAGTTCGAGAATTAGTGATGAGTCAGTCAGTCAGTCAGTGAGTCAGTGAGGGCTTTGCCTTTTATTAATATGTATAGATTTATTCCTTTTCTAAGACATATTCGGTGCAATACAACTTTTGACAAGCACTTCTGGATATTTTACTAAGTCTAAATGCCTCTTTGTATGGTTGAAAATATGTTGTCAAAATTATAGTTTGTTTTTGGAAAATTTGTTCAATAAAAGGTTCTATATTTTGACTCCATTTGTCATGCAATGTGATACCTTCTCCATTAGTGCCACCCCCTTGAAAACTATCACTTTATGGGGCAATGCAAAACTGTATTAATACTTGTGTGCACATTAAAATGTTTTTTTGTACAATGTACAATACTCTTGACAGTGGAATAGGTTATTCTTAGCCAGTAATTGCAGTGGAAAATGTGGTTAACATCCACTCATGCATGGGAAGCAAATACCATTGAATACCGTGATTTAAGGTCGGCCAGATCTACAAGTTTTTTCGTGGGCTCTGGTAATTCTAGTGTTAAAGGAAAGACACATTACTCTGTAGCCACCCAAGATGTTTGAAGGAATATGGATACTTCGAATGTCTATGAGACCCACTGCATTGAATGTTCTAAGACGAAGCATAAAACAATAATAAATTACTTGATCACATTTGTGTTTGGTAGGATGCCCAGTAAGGACTTGGTAGTCATTTGGCCTTGGAATCCCTTCAGGTTTATTTTCTCCAGCATCTTTTCAGCTGGAGCTTTTATTTTTCTGTTGTCACACACATACGCATAAGTAAAGGCTGAAGGGCTCTGGTGACTATAATTCTACCACCTCTCTGGCGGTTGGTATTTTGTCATAATGTCTTTTTTCCCTCCCTCTACAGACCAGATGATTAACAGTTAGAACATCTCTGACATCACACCCAGGATAAGTTCACCTGAGCCCGTCTCTTCCAGTCAGAAGGGCCAAAAACTGGAAGCTCTGCCGTCTTAGGACAGTTCTGTTCTGAACTCGGATCTACAAAGACAACTCCACAATAATTGCATATATTTTTTTGCTGATTCTTTAAAACCGGTTATATGGAGTGGCCAGGCTGGTACCCCAACTCTTTATTGTTGTCATGTTTTCTTCTTACACTGTCCTCTCTGGCCATCACACCACAGCATTGGACTTACTGTTATAATCATTACAGATTTTAAAAAGAAATTTAGCAATTTAATCCAAAATTAAGGTCTCTACTTTATCGGTTACTTGCTTATCTGTATTATGCAAGTGCATATGAATTTATTCTTATTTATTATTTTTGATAATTTCATTTACTCATTCATTCATTCATATACCTATTTCTAATTCATTATTTTTCTTTTGACTTGCAATTTCTTTTTCTTTAATATCTTGTAAAGCACTTTCAGCTCCACCTTTTGTATGAAGATGTGGTCAAGGAATAACGTATTGTTATAAAGGATGGATGGAATAATAAAAGTATCAAATTCACCTTTTCTCTCTAAAGTGTTGGAAAAACTGTAGTCCTGCATAGACAGTCTTAACAGAAAACCTACAATCAGCAGCTGAAGTGTGATTCTGGTTTTTGCCGTGTTTAGAGTACTTAAACATTATCACTTAACTTTTAAAACATATTTTAATATCTGTTATAGTGCTGGGCGGTATGACCAAAATTCTATATCACTGTATTTTTCAAAATTATACTGGTTTCATGGTATTGGATGGTATTTTTTTCCCCATGCATGAGTGGATGTTAACCACTTTGTCCACTACAATTACTTGCTAAGAATCACCTATTCCACTGTCATGAGAATTGTACATTGTACAAAAAAACAAATTTAATTTGCACACCAGTATTAATACAGGTTTGCATGGCCCCATAAAGTGACAGTTTTCAAGGGGGTGGCACTAATGAAGAGAAAGAATCACATTGCATGACAGATGCAGTCAAAATATAGAGCCTTTTTATTGAACAAAGTTTGCAAACAAACTAAAATTTTGACAACATATTTTCAACCATCCAAAGAGGCATTTAGACTTAGTAAAATATCCAGAGGTGCTTGTCAAAAGTTGCATTGCACTGAACATGTCTTAGAAAAGGAATAATAATTATTTTTTGTAAACCAACTACACTTTGTTAATGTTAATCTCTGTCCACCGACACATTAAAGTGACTTTTTAAACAACTTTACCATCATTAAACTGCATAATATTTAAACTAATAAATAATTACAATAAAATAAATAATAATGCAACTTCCAGTAATAATACTATTACTTCCAAGACTTCAAGCCCAGGTGCATTACACAGTATTCACCAAATTAAAATTAAATAAAACAAGTGCAACTTGGGTATGACATCTTTACCAACTGAACCATCATTAAGGCAAACTGCATTAATATGGACCTTGCTTCAAGCTAAGCTATATACATAAATAATAAAACTAATAAAAAGTGCATTTATAATGCCATTTGTGGTATAGCCCTACGGAAGCGTATTAGGGCCACAGTGAAGGAAAAAAAAAACCTATATGTTGAGAATAAAGTTGACATGTTGACTTTATTCTCAACATTTCCACTTTAATCTCGACGCTTATGTCGAGATTAAAATCGACATTTCTACTTTATTCTCGCCATTTACGTTGAGATTAAAGTCGACATTTCCACTTTATTCTCATAGTTTATTTTGTCATTAAAGTAGAATGTTGTAAACTAAACTTCATCCTAAAATCAATGTTTAATTTACTAGATTTTCTCAAACCCCGTCATAAGTTATGTAGCACATTAAATGCTTTGTGTTAAGTGTTCCCCCACCCAGTTGTTAATCGCTACGCGCTTCTTAAACTGACTTTCTCTGCACTAAGAGGAGGTGCCAGCAGCAATCGCCGCACAGAATACATTCACTTCATAATCCTGCTCTCTGAAAATGTAGAATGCCAAGATAAATTTTCAAGATGAAATGCATTAAAGCAGGTATTAAACATGCACAGTAGTGCTGCTCCCTCACAGTAAGGGGTCCCCAGGTGTATGTTCAGTGTAGAGAACTTTATGGCAGGTGTGATGAGGCTCCAAAAAACTGGATGTATGAATGGGTATCGCACAGGTTTAACTTAAATATTGTGTAAATATTGGGTTTGTGATCTGGAGGTTGGAGACACGAACACAGTATTCAATAAATGTTGTTCTGAGCGGGCTTTCTTTATTGCATGCGTGCTGTCTCTGTCTGACGTACCAAACCCCAAGTTCCTATCCTTCCTTTTTCTTTCTCCACATAACCAATCACCACACGATAAACGTCTTTGTGAAATTAAAACTAGTTATAAACTTAGACCACAGAGTGTTCAGAACTTTAAAAAAAATCTTTGTTATACATGTTTAATCATGCCATCCATTCAGGGTTGCACCCATCCCAGCAAGCATTGTGTGCGAGGCAGGAGCAAATCCTGAACAGGGCACCAGCACTTTGCAGGGTAAATACGAACAACACATACACTAGCAGGGTCAATCTATACTAATAAAAGGCAAAGCCCTCACTGACTCACTCACTCACTCAATAGTGATGAGTGAGTCAGTCAGTCAATTGTCCAACTTCCCGTGTAGGAGGAAGGCTGAAATTTGGCAGGCTCATTCCTTACAGCTTACTTACAAAAGTTAAGCAGGTTTCATTTAGAAATTCTACGCGTAACGGTCATAACTGGAACCTCTTTTTTGTCCATATACTGTAATAGACTGCAGCTCGATGGCCGTGGGAGGCGGAGTTGCGTATCGCGTCACCACGCCTCCCACGTAATCACGTGAACTGACTGTGAACGCAGTACGTAGAAAACAAGGAAGAGCCCCAAAGAGCGCTGAAGAAAACATTCATTACACAATTAGAGAAGGCAGCGAAACAATACGAAGCGAGCGAGTGACGCATACAAGCATATTCATAAGTGCAGCTAC
>NC_041395.2:177943153-178010653 GCF_900747795.2 Erpetoichthys calabaricus
ATTATTATAGATATATGTATATATATGTATATGTATATATATGTTTATATAACCTCTTTAACACACTACTTCTCCGCTCGAAGCGCGGGTATTTTGCTAGTACAACATAACAAAACCCCACATCTTACATGACTTTGAAAAAAACTGAAGCATGCCGAGTAAACCCACCAGAAACACATGCAAATTCAAGGCAGGGAACACCCGGGACCCCCTTGCTGCGACACAGCAGTGCACCCTCCACGCCACCGTGCCCCCACATGATTAATACATGCTTTAATGCATTTCATCATGAAAATTATATCAAGTATTTATCCTAGCATTCTAAATGTTCAGGGAGCAGGAATATCATGAAACTAATGTATTCTGTGTGGTGATCGCTGCCTGCGCCTCCTCTTAGTGCAGAGGAAGTCAATTTAAGCAGCACATAGTGATTAATATGGCTCGGGGAACACTTAACACAAAGCATTTAATGTGCTACATAACTTATGACGGGGTTTGAGAAAATCTAGCAAATTAAATATTCATTTTAAGATGACGTTTAGTTTACGATGTTCTACTTTAATGACAAATTAGAGAATAAATTCAACATGTCGTCACACTATTACACAATACCCAGGTACATTACACAGTATTGAAAAAAATAAAATAAAACAAGTACAATTTGGCTTGCAGTATTATCCAGTAGTATAGAAACAGTATTTACACATTTGAACATAATGGTCCACATCCGACCTTTTAAAACCAAAGTATCTCTAGACAACAGACACGGCTCATTTTATAGGCAAAAGTTCTTCTGCGTCATCATGTTCAACTTTATCATCTGCTACAGCTTCAGTTTCAGAATGTTCTCTGTTCATTTTCACCGTTCAATGCCTCCACTAACGCATGTACTCCGTTGCATACGTGTTTAGCGGTGAAGCAGTGAAAAAGGTCCCCCCCCTTAAACAGTTTCCTACTGTGCCACATTCTGAACATTGTTTAGGCTATTTAAACCAGTGTTACGAGTATAAGTAAAACCCATATCATAACAAAAATAAAAAACGTTTTTTGGTATAAACCGGTATACCGCCCAGTACTAATCTGTTATTGTATCAAATGTTAAAATCATTAAAGCCTTTGGGTTTAAATGCAACTATTGACAAGACTGATTGGAATGATACTGGATTGCGAGGCAGTCTTCTTGGGAGATTTTAAATATCTACCTTTCACAGTGTTGTCAGTAAATCTCACCTCTGAAAATAGCACTCCCTCACTCTTTTTTATAGATGTGGTGTCCCAACAGGAATCAGTACTGACAACAATTACATTTTTTATGATACTGTTACCACACTGGGTTTTTATGTGTATGATGATGCCACTTTGCTGGAGTTGTTTAAATAAAAAAATATGTAATTT
Source organism: Erpetoichthys calabaricus (assembly GCF_900747795.2). Classification (NCBI taxonomy): domain Eukaryota; kingdom Metazoa; phylum Chordata; class Cladistia; order Polypteriformes; family Polypteridae; genus Erpetoichthys; species Erpetoichthys calabaricus. Next base: position 177,944,549 of record NC_041395.2, read on the forward strand.
TCTTTGTGTCTCCCTTCTGCATTAAACAAATACAACTGAAATAATTTCTTTACAGTACAACACAGAATACTAAAATATTCTGCCAATCTTATTTATTAAATTTTACTTCAAGTAGGCAGTATGGTGTAAAATGAAGCAAAAAAACTTTGCAGAACTTACAGTACACAACAAATTACTTCAAAATTAATCTTGAAAGAACACCAGATGGGAAAAAAAGAAAACAAAATCCAACAAAACAAGAATTAAAGCCCCTCCTGATTTGTCAACAATTCTAACAAATAACTTCGTAAGATTTAGGTCAAGCATTTACAACAAAATCCAGGATAAAGTGAAGATGACAGCTGGATTAAAATATCCTGCATATTGTATCTGGTATATTTGAAAAGTTTACCTGTTTTGTTGACAAAAAAAAAGAACACCTATATTATGAGATACTGGTTTTTGGCCTAAAAATGAGTGGGCTGATAATTCTATTACTTAGTGAGAATGATGATAAATACTTGTGGTCTGTTTTTATGTAAAACATTCTACACATTCATTTGAAAGTGAAAGGGTTCCTTTACTTGTTAATATTGTTCAAGCAACTCCACTTGGAATAAAGGCATCACTCAATGCTTTTGTAAAGATTAATTAAAATTAACTCGGTAGCTCTCGCGCACTAACTTTCTCTCTCGCACACTAATTCAACCTCTCTCACGCATTTTCGCTCGACTTTTGTCCGGTTTGCCGCTTCATATGCGTGGTCATGGCCAGCGGCAGCAGTTCAAGCAGTGGAGCTCGACAAACCTCCAGCATCATTTAAGTCTCATGTGTGGGAGCATTTTGGCTTCCCTGTTAAATATGTTGATGGGAAAAGGGTGGTGGATAAAACCACCACAGTTTGTCGACTGTGTGGCACGAGGAAGCCCTATGAGACTGGCAACACGTCGGGCATGGCCACTCATTTAAAACGACAACACCCTGATGTGACAGGACCCAAGACGATGGCTGCGTAACAACCAAAGATATCCGCGGCATTTAAGCAGCCCTTTGCTGCCCAATCAGACCAGGCTAAAGCTATTACAAAAGCTATTGGGGTGTTTATTGTTGCAGACATGAGGCCATATTCCGTTGTGCAAAACAAGGGGTTTAAACATATGATACATGTGCTTGAGCCACGCTATGATATTCCGTCGCGCACTCACTTCAGTGACAATATCGTCCCAAGTATGTATGAGCAGGAAAAGTCAAAAGTTATGGCTGAACTGTCCCAGCCATCTTCTGTGGCCCCAACTACAGACGGGTGGACCTCCAGGGCAACAGAAAGCTATGTGACCGTAAGCGCTCATTACATCACAGCTGAGTGGGAGATATGAAGCCCTGTACTGCAGACACGCCCCCTCTATGAGAGTCACACTGGCACAAACCTGGCACACGTATTGACGGAAGCAGTGGCAGAGTGGAGGATAGAGAGGCCCAATACTAATATCCCAGTCACAACAGATAATGCCAAAAAACAAATAAATGCAGTGAATGAAGCAGGACTGGGCCCACAGATAGGGTGCTTTGCACATGCAATTAAGTTAGCATCCCAAAAGGGAATGAAAGTGTGTAAGATGGACCGCCTCCTTGGGAGGATCAGGAAGGTGGTTTCCTACTTCCACCGAAGCTCAACAGCTGCTCATGTGCTTAAGACCAAGCAAAAAATGCTACAGCTGCCTACTCATAAGCTCATACATGATGTCACAACAAGGTGGAACTCCACTTATGATATGTTGGAGCTTTATCTTGAGCAGCAGGGTTAGGGTTAGCAGGTAACTATATACTATGCACTAACAGAAAAAACCCTGAAGAAAAATGTCAGAGACATCGTCACCTTGTCTGATGATGATGTTAAAGTGGCAGAGGAGGTCCTCCAGCTGCTCAAACCATTCAAAATGGTTACAACTCTGTTGAGCACTGAAACTGCACCATTTGTGTCCATGATCCTGCCTCTGAAAACAAGGATCCTACAATCCATGGCCCCAAGTGAGGAAGACAGCACCATCACAAGAGATGTCAAGACTGCCATTAGAGAGGACCTGAAGCCCAGATACACTTCACCACCAACCCTACAGGACTACCTTCACAGATCTACTGCACTTGATCCAAGGTTCAAGTCGTTGTCTCACCTAGACCTTGCCCTACGCCTGAGGACATACAGTGATCTCACTACTGAGATTGTGAGCAGTCTTGGCACTGAAGACTGTGAAGAGGTAAAGAAAATAAATATTTTGAAATTATATATTTTTTATTTTTTATGATAATGTTTTTAGTTAAGTTTATTAAGTTATTTATTAAGTTATTGCCACATTTTAATGTCTATGGAAAAAAAGTTTTAATCAATAATGTAAGTTTCCCTGCAGCATCAATATGCAGCACCAACAGGAGCAGACACATCTCCTCCTCAAAAGAAGTCGGCAATGGCGGAGCTTTTTGGCGAGACCTTTGCACAGAAGGACATGGTCAGCAAGGCTTTTGCTGACACCATCAAAGAGGAGGTGGTATCCTATGAGACAGCAAGCGGCGTTCCAGTCGATGGTGATCCACTGACTTGGTGGAAAAGCAACGAATGTAAATACCCTCACCTTGCCACAATGGCAAGACACCATCTTGCTGTGCCTGGCACTTCAGTGCCTAGCGAGAGGGTGTTCTCAACAGCAGGGGACATAGTTACAGCAAAGAGATCTACACTTTCCCCAGAAAATGTAGACATCCTCATGTTTTTGAAAAAAAATTTGAAATTATAAGCTCAGGTCTGCTTTGCTTTCTTTCTTCTTTTTTGATGATGTGGACATAAGCTAGTTTTTATTTCTCTCTCCATGTTCAAAAGTAAGAAGTAATGATGCCTTAAATTGCATTTAAAGTTGTTTTTTATTGTGTCCACATTAAAGGAAATAGTTATCATGCCCTATATTGCACCTTAATTTGTATTTATATAATTGAGTGGAATGAGTCTTGAGTTGAATGTTTTTTAATGGGCAAAAAATACTTAACTAAATAAATGGAGAGTTAAATTTGTCTTGTCTCTTTTTTTTTGCTGATCCGAAAATTGATCTGATCCATGACTTAAAACCGTGATCCAATTCGAACCGTGAGTTTTTTGATCCGTTGCACCACTAATTAATATGCTCCCATTATTTTGACTATGCTCCTATAATCATAGAACATAAACATTTAAACAGCACTAATACAACTTTCAACTTACAGGTCAGTCCATTACTAATTTGGAAGAATATTTGAGTACATTTTTTGTACAAACATTACAGAACCATTTTGGAAGCTTAAGGTGACTTAAGGTGACAAAATATTTCACATAAAAATAAATTACAAACCAGGAGTTATTAATTACTCACACATCTAAAGTCAAAAATGAATATGCAAAAATGAACCACCACTGTCTTTTATTTAAAAAAAAGAAGACAACGACGACTAGCACTGCAAACAGAACTCAACCGTTTGACTCACCAAGTATAGGGGAGATAGGCAAACCTCCGAGGATTTATGAGATTTAAGATGCTATCATATCTTTACAGAGCAATAAAGAAGCAGGCCCAGATGGATATACAGTCACATTTATTTAAGAAAATGTTGCATAAATGATACCCAGTAATGCTAGTTATGTTCCATCTAAAATAATGCATCAGACATCAACCACACAAAAAAAAAAAAAATCTACTATATTTTACATCATATAGATCAATTTTCCAAATTATGCTTGGAGTTGAAAGAGGTGACTATATGTTAAAATCCTCTTTGAATGGCACTTTACAAAAACATTGGTGAGTAAGAGAACTGTTTTGCTGTTAAAATTAGAGGCCTTAATGATTTAACAAAAGCAAATTAAGAGAACCATTTTGTTTCTTTAGTTTGGTTTAGTGCCACACACTTTGCTGAATAATTCCTGAAATCTTGTGTATTTACATTTTATGAGATTGACAGTTTCAATCCCCATATTTAATAAGCAAACCTCTCATTTGAGGACAATGCATTGTTTCTTCCTGTGGATTAGTGCTGGAATGATGAATATTTAAAAGCATAAATAACTAGCAGAACCTCCCCATCATGCTAGCAGACACTCCAGATGCACAGTGCCCTCTATGTGACCTCTCAGTGCACAGCTGAATACACAAAACTAACATGAAAATTAAATATGCCAATTTTGAGCTGCTGTAATTTAACATTAAGATCAGAATTCATTGTAAACATGTTTTACTGATTTCTTTATGCTAAACATTTACCAAATTACTTGAATTATAACATCCCTGCCACCCACATCTGCAAAGAATTCAGGAAAATTGAATCTTTTTATGCAGATGACATGGTATTTTATATTACCAATCCAAATTCATTATTAACCTCATTAATTATATTGGTGAAGTCCATAGAATTTCTGTGTTTAAGATCAACTAAATAAGTTCAAATGCAACACAAGGTAATGCGTTTCGTTTTCTAATAATGTTTCACAACAGTTCAGTGTGCTCATGTTGAATGGCAAAGGCCCATAAAACTAAAAAAATGATATAAAAGTGATGTAAAGCAGAGGGAGCATTACACACTACCTAACTTCAAATTCTACTGTGGAGATGTAAATATACATAGTATGTGATTCTGCTGGGATGCAGACAAACTTAACTTAGGTATAAGAAAGGAAATCCTGTTCAAGTTCTTAATATATCTTGCTTTGTGTGTCTACTACTACTACTATTTAAAATCAAGTAACCAATTTCTTGTGCTTGCTGCTGTATTAGAAGTAGACATTAAAATATCTTGCACTAATGAAGATATATGCAGCTCTATCACCATCTTTCAAAAAGTTCACTGCAGATGATTTCAGGTAGCAGAGAGAAATAATTTCAAATAAAGAGTACAATTAAAAATTGTCCACTGCATACACTTCTGACAGTTTGACGAAAAAGTAAGGCCATCTCCCCAAATGTGGGTGAAGACATCAAGCATCCATCTCACTTGGTCCCACACTAAGACCATACTGGTTTAAAAAAACATACACACAACAAAAACCCTGCTCCCAAGCTAGTTACATCACCAGTCGAAGAATTATTGGACAGGATTATTTTGCATGATGAAAAATTAGTTGTGATCTTTTGTACTACACTGCCATCTTGTCACTTTGATACTTAAAAAGAAAAAAAGCAACCACCCCATATCTAATCAGTATAAAAAAATTCTGAAAAAGATACTGTATTCTCTTGAAAATGAGAAAAAAATTCCATTTGAGGAACTTACCAAAGCTTCTTTAGAATTTGGCAAAAATTTGTAATCTTTTTTTTGAGCTTTATCATCTATGATATTGACTGAAGAATTAGTTTTCATACAGATATTCATCTTAGAAAATTAGAAAAATGAAAATGGTTTCTTGATAAGCAGAGCACTGAATTATTTCATTTTTATTGAAAAACAATTCAAGTGCAGTACTTCACTATCAACATTCCAAAATCATTTGATTACAATTTAATAGTTAATGCAAAATTGTGCAGCATTGGTCATACACAGCTGCACAGTACTTGCCATGTCTTAGCCATTCTTCGGTTTCCACATCGCCTCCCTGTTAACTAAAAGCTAGATTTTAAAGCAATGTTAATGGCTTCAGATTCCATTACATTTCATAATGCATTTAGAGCTATATTTTTATATTGCTTTACTTTCATTTTTTATGACAAATTTATTTTATATTAAAAAGAAGAACATTACAAGTCCAGTGGTAGGGGTCCCAGGACTCCATGGTGGTAAGTCTACTGGGGTATATAAAATCCGACTGGAGATGCTGAAAGTGCTGGACGTTGTTAGGAAAGAATTGTTAAAGGCTTCTATTCAACATCACATGGAATGCAGGTAATGCCCCTTTGGAATGGAAGACTGTTGTGGTGGTGTCAGTATTTAAGAATAGTGACCAGAAGGTGCATTACAAATACAGAGAAATTACTCTCCTCAGCATCCCAGGTACGGAATATGCAGGGGATATGGCAGGGTAGACTCCACCCGATGGTTGAGCCAGAGATATAGGAGGAACAATGTGGATTCCATCCTGGACGTGGAACAGTAGACCAGCTCGTCTCCTTTGATGGAGGGTGCATGGACGGCTTCTTATGCAGCTGCTCCAGGTTGCATTTCCTCACCAGGAAAAGCAATGTCAGAAAATCATATTCGAGGAGAAATGGAACACAGTCAAATTCATAAGCAAGTGCTGCTTGGTAAGCCAGAGTTGGCCATGATTATGAAATATGTCATTTATAAAACTTCAAGATGCAAACCATTTCCTATTCTTGTCCCAGACAAAGCCATAACCCCCATTCTAGAGAAAGTATAAACAGTTTAGATGATTAAGCTAAAAAGTGGAACAGAAAATATTTATGTGCAATTAAACATAAAGGTATTTACAGTTTAGGGTATTTTTGAAAGATAACACAAATATAGAATAATCAGATGTGAAACCACATTTAATATATCATATTTAATGTTTTAGCTCAGCCACACAGTATTACATTTGACTAGTTTATTTCTGTAACTGTACATTGCCTCCACCTGTCAAGAATCAAGAATCAGTAAAATTTACTAGCACCATCCTCAGTTCTTCTCTTTCTACCATATTCAAAATAGTGACCCAGCATGGAGAAAAAAAAAAGTTTTGTTTTGTTTAATTGCAGTTTATGCCCGTCACACTTACTTATGATATGCTGGTGTACAAAAAAAAATGTAAGGCTTTGCTTTAATAAAAAAAAAAAAAAAGTATACACAGTGCAATAATATAATCTACATGGCCAACATGGAGCAGGCCACTACTGTCTTTGTTCAGCAGCTGGAATCTCACTCCAGTGGTTATGTTTAATGTAACATCACAAAGTAATAGTGGTGAGTGAAACAGCAGAGTTTGCTTTTGCATACAGTTTTATGAAACTGATAAATCTCATGAGAAATGAAGTTAACAACAATAGCATAAAACTCTCTGAAAAGGGTGTTTTGGAGTTTTAAATGATTTTTTAGGGGTCAAAAGAAAAACATTGCTTCTTAAAAGTTTGGCAAAACCATACACACTTTTTCACCCATAACGTTCTGTGAAAAGGGTATAAAAGAAATGGGGAAAAACTGTTTTTTTGGAAACTCAACATGTTAAACACAATGACACCAACAATAACAAGTGTAAAATGTAATGAAAATGGGTTCAGTGATTTTTATATGAGTTTCGTCCAACTTTTCTCTGTTCACTTCACATCTCATCTCTTGTGCAGCTTGGCACCTCATCTTCCAAGAGCAGGACAACTGCCTTTATTTCCCTAATACCGCCAGCCCCATTTCTATGGACAATTACAGCACAGGCTTCTACGGTGGCACTCTTCATCTTGCAGTGTTCATTTGCATGAACTGCATGCTCCTGTTTTTCTGTACAGTCACAACTAAGGCAAAAAGGATGCACTGCCTAAGAATTCTACACTTATTACAGCTTTATTACCTGCAAATATTGAGAATTAATATTTTAATTTTAATATTTTAAGGTTTGGATAATTTCTTTTTCCTTTAATTTCACCAAATTTGAGTCACTACTGTGGGGGGGGGGTGGGATAAACCCCTAAATAATGATACCTAGGCAAATTAACAAATACCTACTGACTTAGATGTACCATTCTGCCAAATTTTAGCTTTTTAGTAGAGACATATACACTGGATGGTGCACTACTAAATGTTTATGTTGAAGTCTACACTGATTACCCCATGATTCAACCTGTGATAAATTGATGGATGATGCTGGCTAGGTTTTAAAAAGTTAATGTCAACAAAAAAAAAATTTAATTAATTGTTAAATATTGGAAGAAAATGATTAAGAATCAACAGGCAAATCTGTCAGAACTATGAAAACTAGGTATAGATAAAGTAAAATGTGTTCCTTTTAGACAGCATTCACCCACTTCTTTTTCTTCTTCCTCTACATTAGATCCCACTTCTATGTGGGATCAATTCAGCATTCACCCACAACATTTGGGTTTTTAATCTTGTATGCAGAGGATAAATATTAACTGATTCAAATACTTTTTCACTCCAGTTGTTGATAATCTTTTTAATTGGGTTTGTTTAATAGAAAAAAATAAGGTTAACCTTAATTATTCACTGTAAATCATTTATGAAGGATTTATTTTAAATGTAATCGAAAGAATCCAATATTTTACAATATATATCATTGTGTAGTTTAGTATTACTGTATGTTTCAGAGTAAGTTTGACCGTTAGCCTGTTTTTTTATTTAATATCATCTTTGCCTGTAATAGCTATGTTTAAAAAAAAAAAAAAAAAAAAAAAAAAAAAGACTTGCTTCCTTCTTGGGAGATTAAAAAAAAGTTGACCTGAAATGCTATCATAATTTATTTAAACCATTACCATTAGAAGCATTAAAAACATAAAACAAAGATATGTCTACCTGAGGCAGAATACATTGCTGTGGGCCTGCCCAGGGGTGACTGTACTATACAAGAGCTGAAATTGTACCGAATTAAAACAGTCTATATAATTAATTTGCAGAATCAATTTTAGTTATTCAGATATCTATGAAATTAGCTATTAGATATATACAGTAGGTAGTTTGCAAAGGGCCTCTCTGTACTGACCATAAACAGGTCCTGCCCTAGTCTCGATTTATCACACTTATTCATTATGTAGGTGTGAAGACAGACGGGAGACAGGCAAATGTTGGAAAGATTTACATGGACTAGATCTTAGGTTTAATGAATGTGAAGCTTAACTTACCTCTGCACACACTGTTGACTACATAACTAGACCTTTACAATTAATGACAGAGATGCTTCAATCAGAATTTTAAAGGCCACTGCTGACTTTTATAAAACCTCACACTTGCAACTAAACTGAACTGTAGGTCATGTGTGTTATTTGGTTATTTGTTTCCAATAACAAATGAAATGTTGCAGGGTTATTGTGCAGTAACTATAAAATAAAACATTATCACAATAAATACAAAAAGCAGTTAAACAGCTTTTAATTTCTAAAACATGTACATAAAATATTTAAAGCTTAAAAAAGCTGGACTTAATCACAACTGAAAATACTAATAAAATACAGTTGAGGAAGTCATTTGAAAACAAAGTAGCAGATCACTACATCAAAAAGAAAACAACTCTTAGCTAATAAGCCTATTGGGCATAAGCAATAAGTCCACATTCTCAAATAAAATTTGGCAGTTCACTGACAAAAAAATAAGTGTTTTACCAAAATAAACATTACAATGATATATTTTTACTAATAAAAATACACTGTATATAATATATGACATATACTGTACATACAGAAGAAGTAAGAAAATGCCAAAATAAAAAGAATGGCTTGTTCACATTCACAAAAACACTTACAAAGCAGTGTTTAGTCGAATTATCTAATGTATGCATTATTCTTTGTAAAACAAATCAGTCACCAAACACTAGTATATACAGTAACTATTTATCTCAAATCTCCAATAATTGATAAACATTAATCACACACTTCGAAAAAGACTACGACACAAATAATTGTAAGAAAACTGACTACCAACAGTTCCTTTAAGTTTTCCTTCTTAACCAAATAAACAAAACTCAAACAGTCCCCTTAAACAACAACTGGTCTAAAACAGAGTGATTGCTTCTAGTTTAGAAGAGTAATATAAACTCAACCTTTTCACTTTAATTGAAAGAAAAAATGGAATGTCTCAACCTCTTTAAAGCAGGTGTTTTTATTCTTTTGCTTGAGACTGACTATACCTGGACAGTACATTTATCCGTCTTTCCCACCTACTGGACAATCCCTCAGACCCCTTGCTGTGAATTTATTTCTCCAGTTTGTTTATTGTGGAAGTGACTATTTGGACCTCCTTGCTCCTAAAGTCAATGTGGCTTCTCTCTTGTAACAGGTTGCCATCCTGCAACATGAGTAAAAGCGCATGTCCTCAAGTTCCGTAATTCTTTGCCTAAGGGAGTATTACTGTCCTCAAACTGCAACCTTAAGATCGGCCAATTTAGAGAATACAATTGAGTTATCTGAACCAGAAGAAGAAAAAAAAAAAAAGTCAGGTGTGTCAAGTGAGAGGCTGCTATACCAGCCGATGAATGTGTGCAACACTGTGATTACATATGTATAAAATTAATTAGCATAGTTCATGTATAGTTGTTCCAGGGTGGCAACCTACCATGGTTTGAGTCATGTTCATGTACACACATTAACAAGATTGTGATTTATAAAGGCAAATTTTGTAGAAATATATGTATGCCAGGATTTATAAATCTGACTTTTTTTTTTGCATGTACAATTTCCCAGTTTTTGATGTACACATTTTCATGCTGGAAATATAAATTGTAGTCTCTAAATTAAAATACTGAAACATAGTATCAAATATGCATTCTGTGTTTACTGTAAAGAAAATAAAATCACTACTTATATTAAAACATTTGTTTAAATCATTAAATGTTACTTAAATTTGTATATCAGCTCTTACCTACAAATAACTTTCACTTGTAACAGCATTCACTCTGTAATGTTTGAGTGTATTGACTGACTTCAACATTTACATTAAGAGCTATTATTGTCCCACAAACTAGCTAAGTATGGAGGCTTCATTTTGGTGATCCCACATGGAGGGCACAGAAGTCCCTGTTATCAGAAATGGTTGTTTCCTTACAAAGAACTAAATGCTGACTGGAATTTTTGCAGATGATGCCATACAACTATCATGATGTGTCCTTAGCCTGTGTCCACTGTCTTGCATTTTATACTGAGAATACATAAAGCCGGTTTAAATGTTGCTCAGAATAACGTGAACATAATATACTGTAGTTCCAAACCTCACTAGTTGTTTTGCTCCGATTTTTTTCAAATCACAGATGGACAGTTTATCTACTTACCAAACACTAGACACTACAATTTTCCATTTTTTCAGCATGAAGTAGCACTGGGCCATAGATACACTGTCCAGAATAAGAGTGCCTCTCACTGTCCCGTGAGAATTTGATTTATATGAATTTTAAACAGGCATGGTAAATAACTAAAGTACTGGGCAGTATGTTTTCATTTAAAAATCCATTAAGTTACATTTTCTATCTCAATTATTTAATTTCTCCAACTTTATTAACTTGGGTGTAGGACAAAATTTTAACCTGCACCTGCGAAATACCCACAAATATATTTTTTCAAAACTGTGACAGTGTATGTAAGGCAATATTTTCCCACCCTCTGGGCTGAAGCCACACCAAAGGAAAACTGTACTATACTCACATATTTGTACACAAATATATGATTTCAGCTGTCTTGTTTGTCTGGTCAGTCCAATTGGTTGATCCTCAACCTGTGCAACAATGGATATGTGTTTGGTCTTAAGTGACCGCGCCCCCCCCAAACCCCCACCACCATACCCCGACATGTCAGTGACTGTCTTCTGTGTTTTTTTGTATTGTTAAATACCATAGACTCTGGTACCTTTCAAAGATTTGTAGATCTACATTTCCTTCTTGCCAAGATGCTCTGGCCTGTGATTTAAGTTTCATGATTAGACTCCATTCTTTCACGTGACATTTGTTGCAAATATGAACACAAACAAAAAATGCTAAAATGCTTATTTTTAAAGTAGGTTTGTGGGCTATGGTTAATGACAGAAATACAACATTTTTGTTAATAGTACCAAACACAAACAAAGTCATCAAGCAGAAACAGGCCTGAAGCACAGAAGTTACTACTGTATGTCCTTTATAGGGCAAACCCAACTTGTTAGTAGAAACCTAGCACTAATTGTAAACCTGTTCCTTTCTTTAATTTCCCTTCTTTAATTCTTGTACATAGAAGGTCCTTTTACAAAATTCTCATCGTTTCTTTTATTTGTTCTTTTAACTGTATTGGATCAGAGGCACGGGAGCTCACCATTTTTAAAGTGTTGGCATGTGATGGCATTGTTTGACTGGAAACAACCTCTGCTCATATAAACATGGCTGCATCCATAAAATGACAGTAAAACAAACAAAACAATACGGAGTGAACTAAAAATCAAATTACAAAATGGTTAAACAAAATTCAATAACCTTAAAGTACTTCAGAGCTGAGCCAATACAGAGCACAAAAAGTACAGACTCATGTAATGTACAAATACACTTACTGAAAGAAATGGAAACAAGCATTCAAAGTGCATCCATGGTATGAATCCAAGAATAAAAAAAAAAGACAGATTATATTTCAGCAGCAATGGCACAGTACAGACTTGTGCTACCAAACCCAAACTTTCTTCCTAGATGTGGCCTACTTGGTAGACAAACAGGAACAGATTCTGGACACAATGAAGAAATCATATCTTTCAGCTAGCCAGAAAGAGATACTGACCTTGGCCAGGAACACAAACTACTGTCCACCTTGTTCTACTTATCACCACTACTCTCACCAGGGAAAGCAGTACAGAAAATCATAGGATTTTATCCATGACATCACATGTTTACAGTCTGAACTGTTTACCATACAGGAACCAAGACTGTGCACGATATAAACAAGTAGCCACATTCAATCACTGTCCAGATAACCTAACCATAGTAGGAAGCTTGATTATTGCTTAGCTTACTTCTTACATTCTCTCATTTCCTATCCAGTTAAAAGTGATTTTTTAATTAATCTATATACTCTTGGCCATTAATAAATTTAGAGTTAAGCAGGACTGTGCTATAAAGGACAAGTAACAAATCACATATTTACAACTAAATTTGACACCTTTTTCACAACTTTCAAATAAAAAAAAAAATGTCAGATTTGGTTTAAAGGCAATGTTGGTGGCGAACGAAAAATAGATGAAAAAGCAAAAGCATAAACATTTAAGCTTCAGAAGCAATCAGCTGATTAACACTCTTGCAAAACAGGATGCCGCTAGAGTGAAAAGTAAGTAAAAATTCTTTTTTTGTTCACATTAACTTGTGCTCACTGGGGTGTACTAAAATAAATACAGTAGTGTATAGACAAGCTTTGGCAAGCTCTTTTTTCATCCAAGTGCACTTTTAAACTGATGAATAGATGGAATTTATCTCTAAATTCCCAACATCTGGGTAACATATATTTCTCACTACTTCAGCCATGGCTTGCTTAAATGCCACTAGAGAGGTTACACTTAATCAACAAGACAAAACACAATGAAAAAAGACAACTGATATAAATGTGCTGCTAAAGCCAGTCTTTTATAACATTAAACCTGGCAACACAATCCTAAAGACAGATGTGGGTCACAGTGTCCATTAATACAATTAACTTGTACTTTCCCCACATATGTTAAGAAGCATTCCTGCTAAGGCCATACTAATAAACTCATACTTTCCCACAGACCCTTTTCTTTCCCTTATTTTGAAAGTCATGGTAAATATCAGATACTCAGACCTGTGTCAGTTTGAAATCACCAACCAACCTGACCTGCAGGTTTTTGGGGATGTGGCAGGAAAACCACAAACACAGAGAATAAACCACACACACTAGGAGAACATGCAGACTCTATAGTGGGAATAACCAGGCATGACCATCAAACCTAGGATGCTGCATCCATGAAGTAGCAGCACTACCAACTGTCTCTCTACACACTTTGAAAAATGTTTCATTTTATTTAAATGTTTAATTACTCTGACCAATTAATTTCCATAACATAGAAATGCTTTTGCAAACTGCACTTTTCAAAATGATCATATGCTCTTTCATAAACAGGATGCATTACTTATTTAATGTCTACTATACAGAGGTGTATTTTTAAATATACATTATATAGAAGGATATGGAATTCCTATATACTGTAATGTTAAAAATACTATACTGTACAATGAGGATGTACTTAAATTTGCTACAAAATTTTCAGTGACCAAATATGAAGAAAAGGTGGCATTTTAATACCCAGTATAAAAAGAGTGAAGAAGAGCTTGGTATTATTTACTTATAAATTACTCCACTGATATATTTTGTTGTTGCAAACAGACTATCTGAGCTATTACAGGGCAACTTTTTAGCACACTGCAAACCACAAAAGTATGATTCTATTCTCACCAGTGACTCGCTGTTTGATCCTGAGTAACTCAAAAATCCTTCCACAAACTTCACTGAAGAAGCTACCCAACTTACTTTTCTCTCTCTCTCTCTTGCGCTGACTTTCTCTGATCCTGACGTAGGAGGATTGAGCAGGGGGGCTGTTCGCACACCTAGACGATACGGACGCTCGTCTAAAAATGCTGAAAGATTATCTTCACGTTGCTACCTTCTGTGCAGCTGCTTCGTGAAGCGCCATGCTGCACGGTGCTTCGCATACTTAAAAGCACGAAGGGCACGTATTGATTTTCGATTGTTTGTTTTTCTCTGTCTCTCTCTCTCTCTCTCTGCTCCTGACGGAGGGGGTGTGAGCTGCCGCCTTCAACAGCTTTGTGCCGCGGTGCTTCGCATACTTAAAAGCCAAACAGCCCTATTGATTTGTTTGCTTTTCTCTATCTCTCTGACATTATCTGCTCCTGACGCGCACTCCTTTGAAGAGGAAGATATGTTTGCATTCTTTTAATTGTGAGACGGAACTGTCATCTCTGTCTTGTCATGGAGCACAGTTTAAACTTTTGAAAAATAGACAAATGTTTGTTTGCAGTGTTTGAATAATGTTCCTGTCTCTCTACAACCTCCTGTGTTTCTGCGCAAATCTGTGACCCAAGCATGACAATATAAAAATAACCATATAAACATATGGTTTCTACTTCGCGGATTTTCTTATTTCGCGGGTGGCTCTGGAATGCAACCCCCGCGATGGAGGAGGGATTACTGTATTCATAACCTGGAAATCACATCTGACTAATATAGCATATTCATTTTTAAAAGAAGCAAATAAATTTAACTTATCATAGGTATAATTCTCCAAAAATTATACTTAGTATCAATTTAATCACAAATTACTATTTGAACTCTCAATAACAAGTGCATCTACAAAGTAAAAAGTATACAGCTTGAGTGTGACAAGGAAAATTAAATGAAACAAGTAGTGGGGTTCTACCAATGAGTGATTGTTAATTTAATTTAAAAAAAAATTAATTAAATTTCAATGAGTGAAGTTCACAACAGTGAGGAATTTATTGTGACAATGTTAATACACTTAGAAATAAAAAGTTATGTTTTTCTGGCAACCAGTTATGCAGTGCAAAAAATTACCACCTAAGAATTTGATACATTTAGACTGTCAATTGAAAAAATTCTAACGGTAATGGCGAATATACATTAGTTGATCATCCTAACATGACTAACCTGAAGCACGTAGTCCAAGGCAATGTGTCTGAAACATTTGCGAGTTGCAGTCAAGACACTGGTAGCTTCTTCAACTTCATGTTGCTTGTTCCGAGGTGCTTGTGCATTCTTCACCAAGGCGGTTTCCTTCTCTTCACTAACTTTGTCAAACTGTTTTTTGGCATCTTTGAACTTTCTCAGGTCTCTGTACAAAAATAATTTTAACTGTTTTATAATCCATCTTTTGCTGTTTCAATTATAGCTATGTACATGCATGTGAAGTTAAGGACTCAAGGAATTTCTCGTGAATGGAATATTGACCTCAATGCCTGGTACACACAAATATGTTGGGTCAACTTAACATTGAGCATTAAAATGACAGCTTATGCTTGGATGTTCAGAGGATATTGCTGGACAATCCCAATAAGACTAATGAGAAAGATCAGTGTGTGCAAATGGAGTACACAAGCCCAGTTTTTAACCAGGGCTTAACGTCTGTACAGGAGCAACACTAATAGCTATGCAACCAAGTACGAAACATATATATGTCTAAATTAGATTATGGTATAAAGCAGAGTATTTTACACATGACAGATTTTTTAGCTGACAACAATTTGCTTGAGCTCATACCATCAAATAAACATAAGGCAGAAAAAGGTCATCATTATTTAGGTGTGAAAAGCACTGTTAAATAAGAATGCCTCCAAAGTCCATTGTATAACTGAGAAGTCAGTCCAGTACATCCTGCTTTAGAATCAATGAACACAGGAAGTACTAAATTTGAGATTTACCATGGGACCACTCGTGTAGTATTGCACTCCTTAGCAGGTTCACTTAAGGCAAGAAATTTTCTGTTGTGCTGACCAACCAGTAGCCTCAGCCAACAGTAAGGACCTGCTGTTTAAAAACATGCTGTAATTTTAGAAATTGATGGAACAATTGTGCTACAGTGATGCCACAAACAGAAGTGAGTACATTTTCAGCACTAACAAAACCAAGAAAGAGTGCATCAGTGCTGATAAAACATACAGCTTTTACAATTTTGCTAATGAAAATAGTTTAAGTATTTTTCACAATGGACTGGCTCCTAGTCCTAAGTTGGTCATCTTCTTGAGCCCACTGCTGCCAGGATAAGATGAACTGGAAGGCATTAATAAAAACTGATCTATAACTTGTAGTGTATTCTCTCTCTCTCTCTCTCTCTCTCTCTCTCTCTCTCTCTCTCTCTCTCTCTCTCTCTCTCTCTCTCTCTCTCTGACATGCTGCAAGGTGCTTCGCATACTTAAAACCTCAAAGGGCACGTATTGATTTTTCTCTGTCTCTCTCTCTCTCTCTCTCTCTCTCTCTCTCTCTCTCTCTCTCTCTCCCTGCTCCTGACGGAGGGGGTGTGAGCTGCCGCCTTCAACAGCTTTGTGCCGCGGTGCTTCGCATACTTACAAGCCAAACAGCCCTATTGATTTGTTTGCTTCACTCCTTTAAAAAGGAAGATGTTTGCATTCTTTTAATTGTGAGACGGAACTGTCATCTCTGTCTTGTCATGGAGCACAGTTTAAACTTTTGAAAAAGAGACAAATGTTTGTTTGCAGTGTTTGAATAACGTTCCTGTCTCTCTACAACCTCCTGTGTTTCTGCGCAAATCTGTGACCCAAGCATGACAATATAAAAATAACCATATAAACATATGGTTTCTACTTCGCGGATTTTCCTATTTCGCGGGTGGCTCTGGAACGCAACCCCCGCGATGGAGGAGGGATTACTGTAATCTGATGATTTTTCATTATAAATCGATAACTTTTATATACTATTGATAAAATTCATTGTTTCTACATAAAAATGCGGTAATTTTACTTACAATGCAAATGCAGTAGTAGTAGTAGTGTGCACAGTGAGTGAGCTTGTGTTTAGTACAGCAGCTGACATTTTTAATTAGAAAAAGAATAGATGAAGAATATGTCTTTATTGCTTAATTTAACTAGCCTTATTTTTATTAAGAGCCAAATGTGTTAACTTTACATGTAAACATGTTAAGCATGTTAGCCTTACATCTTCTTGATAAACATGAACATTTTTTTTAAGAACCACGGCTTATAATTATGACAAGCAATTTTCTTTTCTTTTATGGCTGTCTTTACATTCATTAGTTTAAAAGGTATTTTTAAGGGGATATTACTTATTTCAGTATTTTTTTAGGGTCAATGAACAATAATCATGTAGAATTTCATTTTTTAATAAGTAATGAACAGATTACACCTGTGTCCTGCAGTTTAACTGAAAAAGATACCATCATAATGAACAATGTTACTATACAGTTGGTTATACAGCAATTTACTGTAAAAAAAAAAAACAAAAAAAAAACATTTAAAAGTAAAAAGAACACAAGTTAGAATTATACAATTCTAGTAAGAATGAAATCAGGGATTGGTACAAAATATAAAAAGAAACCTGATAGCATTGCTCATTTTAATATATTCAAATATAAATGAGACTTTGTGCTACACTTTGGACATGTAATGGGTTCAAGGTCATATTTTAATCCAGAATATTTTTAGTTTCAAGTGCAAATCTCAGATCGCAAAATTCTCACATTCAATAGAAGTATGAGCCAGAAAGTGATGGTGGACAAGACAGGAGAAAGAGGCCAGTCAATTTTCACAAACATGCAAACTCTAATTAGCACCAATCTGCAATGCACAACCAAAAGAGCCTGAGCACCTAACACATTTATACATTTGGCTACTTACTCTTTCACAAATGTCTGAAGCTGAGATTTAATCGATCTCTGTGCTTGGTCAAACAGGATCTATATTAAAAAGAAAAAAATAACACATACGAAATAATACCCAGTTAATTTTCAACAGTAACTCATTTCTACAATAAAGAACACCACAACACAATTGAAAAGGAATGTAAAAACCTGAAACTATACAGTAAAGGAAAGCTGTATTGTCCCTTTACAATGAGATATATGGCAACAGTGCAAAATTAAGCAACTAATAACACTACTGTAAAAATGACACCATGAAATTTTCACTTGTGAACTGGGTAAGGAGTCTCACTCATACCGCATTCTCCAGTACAATTGTCAGTATAAAGTACTGCCTGTCTCTGGCAGCTCATTTCTGTGACAAATGTTTATAATCTCAGCAACAAGTTCCAAAATACAAAAAGGAACGTGTATGTTATAGTTTGTGATACTCCCAAATGTGGTACAAAGGTGAAAGGAATAAAATGTCTTCATGTCAGCCATAGGTCTTCTGTGATTAGCCACAAGCATACAACACAAAGGGACATGAGAAGGCTAAAAACATTTTATCTGCACTTACTGTATGGTAGTTTATCATCTCCTGTAAATTTTCAGCAAACTTCATAAGGCTTTCCTAAATAAAAGAGAAACAGTTCACTTTTGTAGAGAAACAGAATGAACAAGCCAAAAAAAATAGCATGGTACAACTTACTTCAATAACCTGATCCTTGGAAGACTGTTGTGCCAGTTCACGGATTCCATTTACAAACTGCTTGCTTGCTGTGTTGTATGCCTTTCCAGCATCAATCATTCCAATAGACAACTTTACCAGCTATATTGATAAAAGACAGGGAGATAGAAAGAGTTGGAGAGATATGGGTAGATTAAATAGAGCTGCTAAGAGACTGCAACACCACACTGTAATGTTGTTTCACATCATCCCATCTTAAAGTGACAGGACCCTGCCTATGCTGCTACGTACTAATTCATTGTGTTAAAAAAAAAAAAAAAAAAGCTAGCTGCTTGTGGCCTACCTGTAGTCCTCTGAACACATCATGGTGTAGGGTGCGACAGGACAAGCTATACTCTAATATAGATCTGTTGTGGGAAGGCAGGTGTATACAGCTAGCAAGTAGATAGATTATGGATACCCTGTTAAGGTTTATGGAGGACATGTCAATATCAGTGAGGTACAACACAACATAAAGACAACATAAACTAGATCAGGACCAACCCATTAAATCAATGGTAGAACAAGATCAAATTAATGATTAGAGTGCCTGTTTCTCAGAGCTTTGATGGGTGATGCAAGAGTTTAGAATGGAGAAGAAAAAAAAATAGAAAATAATGTGATGCAAATAATTTCTGCCTTTAAAATGAAAAGGCTCTCCAGCACTTCTGATCCCTTGGAACTCTGAAAAATAAACAATCAGTCATTTGCAGACCCCCTTAAATAGAAAATTAATATAAATTAGCTGGATATGGATGATTTTTCCAGTTAAGAGACCAACACAGTTGCTATAAACTGGAAATGTACTGAGTGAGTGAGTGGCTTTTTTGGTCTGTAATGCAAAGTGCATATGTTGTGGAAGATATAGAACACTACTGAGCCAGCAGACATATATAAACGAAAGACCAGTGTGTGTGTGTGTATATATATGTACTTTTACATTTTTTCGTCACTTGCATACAACTCACTTTTCTCTCTACAAAAGACCTGTGTACAGCAAATGCCAACAACGTCATGATAATGACACAGAGAAGAGACATAACATCAAAACGAAGCAATCACCTCGGCTCAACAACATGCAAGTGTAACATAAATAAAGTATTCAAGCGAGTACTGAACAGAAGGAAAATTTAAAAGTAGTCAAAAGATGGAAAACAAAGATCTGATGCCTTTCTGGGCATCACTACACAGGATGGACACATTGACCATTAGGTGGGGTAGAATTTTCTACTTAAACTGCTACACTAAGCACTCTTTTTTCTTAATCCTCAGTCCTGTTTGTTTAGGTCTTTTGCCTCTATAACTCCCACCTGATAAACATGTTGTCTGGCTCACTTGCCAATCCAATTTCATCAGCTAAATCACCAGAACCCCAAACTGGGATGACTTCTGAAGTCAATCAGACTACTGAACTGTAACAGCATTTTGTCTTGTTGGCTCGAATATTGCTTCAATATGGCTAACATACTCTTACTCCGTTCCCGTTTGTCAGGACATCCTAAGATCCTACTGCTGTCTTTTGGTTAGTTCATCCTACTGTACATTCTACATCCTGTACTTATTTCCTGATAATAAACAACTGCTCTTTTGTATGTAGCGGTCCTCAGTAAACTATGAGTGGTTTTGCCCAAATGCATTTTATTTACAACTTCATTGTCACGTGCTCAGATCCAAACTGAAGCACTGAATGTATGGCGTTAGCAAAGCAATTTTTCATGTTTTCTCATAGGTTTCTTTTCACATCCTAAAGATGTACATAAAAAGAGTTGATAGGCAACCTGTGATGCCCAGTAGACTAGTAGTCCACCTAGAGTTACTTTTTATGTGGTGCCAATTCCTGTAGGACTGGCTCCTGCCTTCTACATACCTGTACTGGAAGAAATAGGTGGATAAAAAGAAAACCAAACCATATTTAATAATAATGACAACACATCCTCTCTTTCAAAAAGGACACTTAATATGCAAAAAAAAACTGTCTAGAAATGCATGTCTCAAAAATTAGCCCATGCCTAATTCATCATGTAATCATGCTCATACAGCATTGTACATTCAGCTAGAGTGCGATATAAGGTTGCAGTCTTTTGAACATGGACACATTATTTGCTCATTATATGAAGTGGTTTTATTGAATCATATTGTTAATACATGTAACTGTTAATCCAATAAGACTGTTACACTTATTTTTAAAATATACTTACCTGTTTCTGCTTAAGGCTCCCTTTTTTGGAGGAAAGATCAAAAGAATGAACGAACTAGCAAAAGAAATCCAACTACCTGCTGTATTTGGTCTCTTCACTAGAGTCTATATCAGAAATATATCCAAAGTTGAGTCCCATTGTAGACTAAATGCCAGTCCATCAGTAGGCTCTAACACACACACACACACACACACACACACACACACACACACACACACACACACACACACACACACACCAGAGCATTTCTAGAATCAACTAAAGATAACGTGATGTATGCTTTTGAAATTTGGTAAAACTGGACCCTTTAGAAGAAAATACTCAAATAATCTACTAGGATATATGCAATTAAGGTTCTTCACTGTCAAAAAAAAAAAAAAGATTGGAAAGACACTAACACAATGAAGACTAATAACTGACTTTCACTTATCTCTCTATTATAAAAAGAAATCCTGTCCTGGAAAGCAAATGCAAGACTACGATATGTGATAATCTCGGACGACATTTTAAAGATCCGCGAGACCAAGGAGACTTGCCACGGTGCGTCTTGCGGGGACTGTAAACATGAGACTTGGTGCCAAGAGAATGTCCCAGGGCCGTAGCAAAAAGGACAGCGGCTGTACAGGCTTTAAAAAGATCGAAGAGCAGCCCCCCACCCCCACCCCCTCGAACGCGAGCAGCATTATACATCTAGCAAGAAAGAATTCAACCACGCCCAGGGCCAGAAATAAAAGACAGGTGTTGCTTTTACAATGTTACGCAAGACCAGGCAGTAAGCCATCATTTAAAACAAGTCAACAGACCTCTAAGCTAGCAGTTGTTGGATTGCTTTTGGCAGGCAAGCATCATGTGCTACCAGCTCTTAATACAACAACATGCGACAGGTAGAAGAGGCAGCTAGAAAGTATCAAAAAGACAGCTATTGATCCAAAGGCATATCCTTTGCGTACATTCAGCCGCAACACCCTTCACAACACAAGCAGCATTATACGTCTGGCAAGAAAGAGATGTAACCACGCGCGGGGCAGGAAATAAAGAAACAAGTATTGTTTTTAAAGTAAAGGTGAAAATAATGCATATGTAACAATTCCCAAGAAAATGACAATCTCTTTAAATTGTTGATTGCCTGCCTAAGGTAAAGTCATCCCTAATGAATGGGGATGTGGGAATGAGGGGTCCTTTCATCGGATTAGAGTTATTTCAGATGTGGAATGGCAAAATGGGGGAGGCAGCTTGATGAATGAGGTCTCCAGGACTTAAAACAAATCCAAATCATATTATGTGATATCATCTAATGTGAAATTCTACTCTGTACTTCTAGAATTTTTTTATATGGTATTGAGGATTTATTCTGTTCTATGTATTGTACTGTATTGTATTGACCCCCTTCTTTTTGACACCCACTGCACGTCCAACCTACCTGGAAAGAGGTCTCTCTTTGAACTGCCTTTCCCAAGGTTTCTTCCATTTTTTCCCCTACAAGGGTTTTTTTTGGGAGTTTTTTCTGGTCTTCTTAGAGGGTCAAGGCTGGGGGGCTGTCAAGAGGCAGGGCCTACTAAAGCGGCATTTCTTGTGTGATTTTGGGCTATACAAAAAATAAATTGTATTGTATTGTATATCCGGTAAACCAAACACGGGGGTTGGCGAGCGAAGTGAGCAGGGGATGGAGCCCCCTAGTAATCTACAATAGAATTTTGCTACAGTAATAATTTAAAACTAAAAAACATATTATCTTGTCTTATGTCCCAGACACACCACTATATAGCTGAGACTGCAAACACTTATTCTTTTGCCAGTCAAATGGTTAGTTCCTTGGCATCTGAGGAAAAAAGAAAACTTTATGTTGACTGGCATGTTTCTCATATTAACAAAAAGACCCTCAAACAAACAGGACCACATTATTTAATTATTTCTGGCAAAGTAATGCAGTACAGTGTCAACATGTATAAGGTCAGCTTGGGTGTGCCTAGGGAATCTGCTACACATAACTACAAGAAATCAGCACTGGGATTATGAATTCTCCATTTGCTTGAGGTACTGAACAATCACTTACCTTGCTTATTGGGATGGAAAGTATATAAATCCAATTCTTTAATTGAAAAAAAAAATTGTACTGCTACTTAAAAATTATTAACTGCCTGAATCTTTTTACGTGTATCACGGCACACCCTTGCAGCAAATATAATTAATAAGTGGTACATCACTGTGATTTATATTTTTAAATAATTATGAAGACACATTACTTTTGCTCTATTTACATATATTTTTGCCTGCATATATCTACATAAGTAAAACTACTTCAGGTTGTACTTTGAATATGACATGATCTATGAAGCAAGGTCCTTTTAAATGTAGAGATAAACTAGAAAACAAGATTACAGCTCAAGGTCATAAAAATCTTTCATTAATCAGAAGTTTGTTGGAATTTTTCTGTTTACTGAGAGAGGAAGAGAAAAAGAAAAAGAAAGAATAAGGAGCAAAATTGAAATTGTATAATTTTTGGACTCATTTTTGTAAATAATGTTTCAATAAAGCAGAAAACCTTTGACACTTGTTTACTAATTCCCTCATGGGCAGTCTATTTATTACAATACTGTATTTTAAATGTCCGAGAGCTGTCTTATTGAAAGTTAAAAGCTTATCTAGCGCTTATGCATTTTTTTCCCCAGGACCATGTCACCTGGACATAGCCTGGAAGACAAATTCCAAGTCTCAAACAAAACACTAGCACATGTTTCTGTTCTTGTAGAAGAGTCCTCGGTTTGATATTTTTGATACGTGACCTTCACAACTGTTTGCTTCAGCAAGTAAAATCACAATTTAAATTCAAGATACTGTGTAAAAAAATTTAAATATGCAATAATGCATATTTCATTATTTCTGACAAAATTCAGACCTCATTGTTTTTCTGCTTCACCAAGTTTACAATTTAAAGAGAAATTAACACAATAAAAGCAACCAAAGTGTTTAGTACAGACAAATTTACTAATAATTACATGTATCAAAAAGTGTTTTCATTTAATAAACAAATAATACATATTGGCACATTAGACATGTTTCGAAAAGGCTATTTAGCCCAAAAAAGCTTGCCAATTATATCCACCTAATTTCTCCAAAATAGCATGAAGTCTAATTCTGAAGGCTCCTAGTCATACTCTCTACTACACTACTAGATGTCTATGTTTCTCTGTTAACTGTTGTAGATGGACAATAAAATGGATGCCAATGCATCCTAAACCTCTGTTTATTTCATTACATTTTCCAGTAATACAAATTTAACCTCCCCTTAAAAATGACCAAAAAATGTTCTTATTGAAAAATAACTTCCTTATCAAAGTCATTTGTATTTGTTGTCCGTGGCAGAAAGCAATTCTCTACTCTCTCTTACACAACCCCAAAAGTACTCAGTTAACATTGGTCTTTCTTACCCTTTCTTTTACACACAAATAACAGGAAAGTAGTATACTATTCTTGAAACTGGGGGCAGGTTACATAGGCCAACAAGCAGTACTTCCCTTCTATTAACTTAAGAGAGTTCTAAGGATAAGCCATGGCCACTGTTTAGCAACTAAGAATTTACGTACTACTGGCCAAGAGAACTTGTGATCTAGGCCAGGTTTTTTTTAACCTGTTTTCTTCTATTAGGTGAATGTAACTCTGATGCTGGGGGTGGAAAACAAGGTGTTACAGAAAGTTTATGCACAAGAGTTTGTCTTAATTTTTTCTATGTATGCCTTTTTTTTTTTTTTTTTTTTTTAATGTATGAACAATAGTGTGGTTTGATATGAATTAAATATTACAAAGCCTAAAATTTCCATGGTTTTAATTTACAAAAATTCTCAATAGCTTGATTTTCATGTGTGACAGAAAAGGGGATTTGTAAATAGTAATATGAATTTTGTTACCTAACTGATTTATCTCACCATGTGCACATATTTATTACAAATTAAAACATTATTATTTCAGTGCCATGTAAGACCAAAACAATTCAGGGGATATTTTCATTTACACAAACTCTGTAAAGCCTGTTTTAGCGAGATTGCATCAGTGCATGAAAGAAACATTAAGATGATTAATAACATGCAAGTTAAGTATGTAATATTTAATGGACAGGTTAAAATCCTCAAATTCCAACAACACAAACTGC
This sequence comes from Erpetoichthys calabaricus, assembly GCF_900747795.2. Lineage (NCBI taxonomy): Eukaryota > Metazoa > Chordata > Cladistia > Polypteriformes > Polypteridae > Erpetoichthys > Erpetoichthys calabaricus. The sequence continues at coordinate 177,969,630 of NC_041395.2, forward strand.
TATAGCTTTAATTTTCCAAATCTTTCCCTCCTTTTTAAGATTTGTTGCAGTGTTTGTGAATAAAATGTTTTATTAAGTTATTATGGTTAAATCAAATTTGTCAATTTAAGACTACTATTATAGAATTTTTACAAAACATCCATTGCTCGACTGTTTTTAATCTGTCTCACATTACTGATCAGACTTTGCTATTACTTATCCCTGTTCACTATTTGCAACTGAATTAGACAGCAATGGTTAATCATAACTGGAGCCTGCTTCCCATTTGCTTTTGTAACTTGCAAATATGTGATCTTTGCATTTTCATCACATTTGGTACATTTTAGTTGATACAATAATGAACATTATTTAGATTTCAAAAACACAAGAAGCACATACGTAAATGTAGTGTTTGCTGATTCAATTTCAGCCATTAAGAATTCTGTTTTAGCAGCCCCATTAACTGTCTCCAAGATTACGCATTTCCATTAATGTGGTTCTGATTCCATTGATCTGGGCAATGTGGATGTTTTGAAACACTCACTAAATAAATTTCATTTTGGACTAAGCATATAGAGCAGCTCATTTCATCACCACTGTAGATGGACATGTGAGACTGCGGGGCTTTGTCCAAAGGTGCCTGCTGGGACAGGCAGCTACTCCAAATGAACAAGACCTGAATACCTTGGTTATGAAATGGATTAGTGGCTAGCCACATTCATTGCAATGAGAGACTGAATATGAAGCTTACATCATTTATAACGGCTATGTATGATGCTATATTAAAAAGTGATTAATCTCTCGAAGCAAAAATTAATCAGGTACTTTTTAATTTTTCACCATTTCCATAAACTAATAAAATTGTCAATAATGAAAGCCTTTTTTTTTGCCTTGAAAAAGAAGCAGGATTTTTTTGTTTGAGGTGTAACAGTTTTTGTCTCTAGCTGTCTCTGCTGTCACTCATGTTTGCCAGTCCCAATTTTTCTTTTTATTGATCACCTGATGATCACTTATCACAGTTTGAAAACCAACAATCTAGGCAAAAAGGATAATTTACTGTATATTTTCCAAAAGACTCTATAATGCATGTACCTAATATGTGTGGTTTTTCTTGTTATTGATGGTTTTTTGAGTTGTGTTATTTGTTTCACTGTATATTTGTGTATTTTTATTACAAAGTTATTTTTATTATTTAATTGTGTGAGATAATGATCTTGGCATAGTGATTAGAAACTAGGTAAGGCTTATAGTAATTAAAACTAGAATAAAAGAATTTAACATTTTTAGTACTAACAAGCAAACATGGCCCAGTACACAAAATGTATTTTAATTCTTTAGCTTTATGACAAAAGGAAGAGCTAAACTAGGAGCTACATTCTTAAAAACTGGCTAACAGCCATCTTTTTAAATTTTACTATTGATTTATACATGTTTAAGTTGTCCATCTATTAACAACAATATCCAAGGCCTACTTTGTGTATAATTTGATTTTAACAGATGCCCTAATACAGTCAGGACTCACCTTATCCAATTTGGATTCCAACTCAGAGACATCTCCTTCCACTTCTTCTATTGTTGCCCTGAAGAAAAATATAAAACCGTGAACAAAAAGGGGTTTCAAATCACACCAAACATCAGCTCTGTGTACAACTTTTTTTATTACTTTTATTGATCACTCCTATCACTTTCTTTTATGTGGATTCGTACCCTGGACACTTTTACTTTTACAACGTGGACATGGATTTTTACACGCCGAGACTCGTCTATTGAAGTAGTCAACTTCAAGCTCTGAGAACAAATGCCAGTGTCGGTGTGGTTCCCTATTTACCCGACGAGGTAAGAAGGCGGTATCATGGCAGCAGAGCCGGCACTAAGCTAAAAATGAAGCGGCTTGCAAGAAGTGGCGTTTTAAGCCTTCGGTGCCTTCTGTGATCCTGGGAAATGTGAACTCAATATCAAATAAGATCGACGAACTGGCTGCGCTGGTGAAAAATGTCAGAACCTACAGAGAATGCAGTTTGTTGTACTTTTGCAAAACGTGGCTAACTACCACCATCCCAGATGTTAACGTGGAGCTACCTGGGTTTAGCACAGTTAGAGCGGACAGAGATGCAAGTACCTGCGGGAAGCACAAAGGAGGAGGTCTAGCTCTCTATGTCAATACAAGGTGGTGTAACTCTGGACATGTAAACGTCAAAATCTCCACTTGCTGCAGGGACATCGAACTGTTGGCCATAAGTTTGCGTCCCTATTACTTGCCCAGAGAGTTTGGACACGTCATTATTGTTATTGTTTACATCCCTCCTCGGGCGGACGTGGAGATAGCGAGTGACACCATCCATTCTGCTGTTGCTAAGTTACAAACGCAGCATCCTGAGGCGCTTGTGCTAATCACTGGAGATTTTAACCATGTGACGCTGGACAAAACATTACCTGCCTTCTCCCAGTATGTGGACTGTAACACCCGGGGAAATAAGACTACAGTAATCCCTCCTCCATCGTGGGGGTTGCGTTCCAGAGCCACCCGCGAAATAAGAAAATCCGCGAAGTAGAAACCATATGTTTATATGGTTATTTTTATATTGTCATGCTTGGGTCACAGATTTGCGCAGAAACACAGGAGGTTGTAGAGAGACAGGAACGTTATTCAAACACTGCAAACAAACATTTGTCTCTTTTTCAAAAGTTTAAACTGTGCTCCATGACAAGACAGAGATGACAGTTCAGTCTCACAATTAAAAGAATGCAAACATATCTTCCTCTTCAAAGGAGCAAACAAATCAATAGGGCTGTTTGGTTTTTAAGTATGCGAAGCACCGCGGCACAAAGCTGTTGAAGGCGGCAGCTCACACCCCCTCCGTCAGGAGCAGAGAGAGAGACTGAGAGAGAGATAAAAAAATCAATACGTGCCCTTCGTGCTTTTAAGTATGCGAAGCAGCTGCACAGAAGGTAGCCAACGTGAAGATAATCTTTCAGCATTTTTAGACGAGCATCCGTATCGTCTAGGTGTGCGAACAGCCCCCCTGCTCAATCCCCCTACGTCAGGATCAGAAAAAGTCAGCGCGAGAGAGAGAGAGAGAGAGAGAGAGAGAGAAAAGTAAGCTGGGTAGCTTCTCAGCCATCTGCCAATAGCGTCCCTTGTATGAAATCAACTGGGCAAACCAACTGAGGAAGCATGTACCAGAAATTAAAAGACCCACTGTCTGCAGAAATCCGCGAACCAGCAAAAAATCCGCGATATATATTTAAATATGCTTACATATAAAATCTGCGATAGAGTGAAGCCGCGAAAGGCGAAGCGCAATATAGCGAGGGATCACTGTATTGACTTACTGTATGCAAACATTAAAGACGCATACAGCACCACCCCGCTGCCTGCGCTTGGGAAAACAGATCATAACCTGGTTCTGCTTCAGCCTCACTACAAACCAAGAGTGAGGGAGCAACCTACAACCACACGCTCATTCAGGAAGTGGTCCCCTGAGGCAGAGCAGGCTCTGAGGGACTACTTTGGAACTACGGACTGGGATATCCTTCAGGGATCACATAGTGAGAACATTGAGGAGGTTGTTGACTGCACTACTGACTACATCAACTTCTGTATGGACATTGTAGTTCCAGTAAGAACAGTACGCTGCTATGCTAACAACAAGCCATGGATTACAAGTGACATCAAGGGCCTTTTGAACTAGAAGAAAAGGGCTTTTAAAGGCGGTGATCAGCATGAGCTCAAGCGCGTGCAGTAGGAACAGTACAGGAGAAAGCTGGAGCAGAAGTTGCAGAATAACAGCATGAAGGAAGTGTGGGATGGGATGAAGATCATCACTGGCTGCAGCTCAAAGCGGGGTGCCACCATCGAGAGAGACGTGAAGAGAGCAAACCAAATGAACAACTTCTTTAACAGGTTTGACCACCCTAACCCACTCTCACCTCGGAGTACTACACCCTCCACCCATCCTTCTGCTGATATCAGCATAGGAGAGACATCCCCACCCACAATTACAGCAGCGCAGGTGAGCAGAGAAAAGCAAATCCATCAACAATGGTTTAGAATGTTAGAATAAATACCCTTAAGAACATGGTAACTGTAATACTCAAATATTTTACAAATGACTATTAACTGCAGATGGTCAGTCAAAGGTTTCATTTTAGCAAATTCACTCTCAATGTGGAAATACTACCAGTGACATACATGAAACAGGGTTTCTTTTAAACAATAATACTTAATACTTATGTTTTAACCTTTTCATAATAAACCAGGGGGCTTCGCTCGCCAACCCCCGTGTTTGGTTTTCCTGGATACACACTTTTAAGATTTTTTTTTTCTTTGAATTTTTGCTATTTCATTAGTTTCACTTTTATTTCAGAACTTATGTAAAAACAATATTTGGAATCTTTCGAGTCCCAATATGTTGAATTTTTTTAATGAGGTCAGTGAGACATGTGTTTAATGACTTTGTACCATAATTCAGGATAGGTTTCTCTGTTTGGAATTTCAGCACAGACAAAGCGATCTACATCATCAGCAGTTAATAATTTTTTTTTTGCAAAGTAACCAATAAATGCATGTGAGGTAAAACATGTTTTTAAAATTCTCTGACTTAAACTTCAAAGCCTTACAATATTTACATACTTCTGACGTATCACCTGTGTCCATATATTCGATCTCTATTCGCCTTTTAGTTATTTCTCCAAGTAATAATTTCTCTTTTTTTGCGCTAATGCGATGTTTACTTTCTTTTTTTGACAGTCGTTTTTTCTGCTTTCATATTCTGAATCTTGCTCTGCATGTGTTTCGTGCCTACGGTTTTTTTTTTTTTTTTTTCCAAGTCTTTTGAATTCCAGTTTTCATTATCTCTAACCTGCTCTACATGTGTTTGGCCCTTTTGTTTTGTAACCTCTTTATGATGTTTTACTTTGTTTTCTACTCTGTCTTTTATTTCTGACCTCGCTTTCTCCTGCTTTTTTTTCCCAATGACACCTGGTCCGTGGTGATTATTTTCCCTTTTTTGAGTAATAATTTCCGTTTGTTTGCGCTACTGTGATCTTTACTTTCTTTTTTTTATACTTTCTAACTTTCCTACTTTCATATTCTTTAACTTTCTCCACATTTGTATCGTGCATATGTTTTTTTTTTTTTTTTTGGAGCCTTTTGAATTCCACTGCTTTCATAATCTGCTCTGCATGTGTATAGCGCCAACGTTTGTGAACGTCTTTATTAAGTTCTACTTTGTCTTTTAATTCAGAGCCCGATTGGACGTGCTTTGTTTCAATTCCACTTGTTACGGGCTGATAATTACTTGCCTTATTTTCTGAATTTGCACCTAGATTATTTTTTCTTTTTTGCACTTTTTTCTCTCCAATGCTTTTGAGTCTCTTTTCTCCATGCTGCTTTCTTCTTCGCTTAGTCATCAACGTTTCATTTATAACGTATTGTCCTTATACGTTTTATATGCGCTGAGACCCTGGATCTGTGTGTGCTCAAATCCTTCACAAGACTGAATGTTTTGCTGCCACGTTGTCTTATTTGATAGATTGTAAGTAGGGAGAGTCTTGCAAGAATCTCATGTTCTATGTCATCGCGAGATGGTCCTGGGTCAATCTCTTGGCACAATGTCTCATGTTTAAGGTCCTCGCGGGTCTTTTAACTGTCTTCTGTGATCTTAACGTGAAGATCAAGTCTCAACGCCCTACTGTTTCTCTCCAGGATTTTTTTTATAATAGAGAGAAATTGAAACTGAATATATACACTACTACCCCAATCATTTGAATATCACTGTTCCACTTCACTGTTTTGATTATGCCAGTTTTTGATTTGCATGCAAAAAATGTGTTGTTTAGGTTGATTTCACACTCAATATTGGCCACAGTGTGAATGGTTTAGGTGTGAGTGGGATATAAGAATAGGCATTGCCTTCACCCCATGACCCATGTGAAATGCAAGAAAAAAGCAACAACATAAAATAAATAAATAAGAACACGCTAGACCTTTATGGGGCAACAGCAACAGAAGGCAACAGAAGGTGTATGAATCGCAGCACAAAAAGCCCAATCCATTGTACAAAATTCAAGATTTCTCGGTGTCTAGTTATTAATGAAATTGTTTCAAGGACGGGCATGAAAAATAATTTTTAAAGTAATGGTTTGGATGAGTTCAATATTATATACATACAAAGTTCCAAATTGTTTGCTTGTTGCTTCTAGCGATAATAGAGCTGGAATCCAGTTGTAACAAAATTCATCCATCCATTATCCAACCTGCTATATGGGACTATAAAAATTATTTAAATTTTATCAGAAATTGTGTTATAACAAATATGGCAAAAAAATGCATATACTATTGTGACTGGGGTCGCCGATGATTCGCCATCTCTAATAGCAGTGGCACAAGGACAGCTCCATAGCTGCTCTGCTGGGTCTGGTAAGTAGTAAACCAAGAGCAAAGTAATTGGTTGTCCTCTGCAGCATGAAGCTTACTGTGTAACGTGCTTCTCGCACAATGTTTATAACATTTAATACTGGGTTTGATCTGATCTTCCTTGTATCCTCCTGGTCTGCCAACAATGATGATTCCAAGCCACTGGTGTTCTAATCAGAAGATGGGAACTAAAGAAGAACAATTACTGATGTGGCACCTCCTAACAGCACCTATTTTGAATGAAGTCTTTGAGACTGTGCCTGCCTTCTTTATACAATAATAAAGCAACTGTATTTTCTTTGGACTTAATGAAACCTTCCCGTCTGTTATGCCATTCTGTGACTCAAGCTTGACAATACATGTATAAAAATACAGTGCTTCTTAAACTGCTAAAAATACTTAAATAGTTTTTTTTTTTATAGAAATATAGGTATGAATACAGAATGAAAATGTGGAACGCTGACTCAGAATTCAACTACAGTAATCCCTCCTCCATCACGGGGGTTGCGTTCCAGAGCCACCCGCGAAATAAGAAAATCCGCGAAGTAGAAACCATATGTTTATATGGTTATTTTTATATTGTCATGCTTGGGTCACAGATTTGCGCAGAAACATGAACTTTATTCAAACACTGCAAACAAACATTTGTCTCTTTTTCAAAAGTTTAAACTGTGCTCCATGACAAGACAGAGATGACAGTTCCATCTCACAATTAAAAGAATGCAAACATATCTTCCTCTTCAAAGGAGTGCTTGTCAGGAGCAGTGACTGTCACAGAGATAGAGAGAAAAGCAAACAGATCAATAGGGCTGTTTTTCTTTTAAATATGTGGCACAAAGCTGTTGAAGGCGGCAGCTCACACCCCCTCCGTCAGGAGCAGACAAAGTGAGACAGAGTTTGTTTTTCAATCAAAAATCAATACGTGCCCTTCGAGCTTTTAAGTATGCGAAGCTCCGTGCAGCATGTCGTTTCAGGAAGCAGCTGCACAAAAGATCACAACGTGAAGATAATCTTTCAGCATTTTTAGACGAGTGTCCGTATAGTCTAGGTGTGCGAACAGCCCCCCCTGCTCAATCCCCCTACGTCAGGATCAGAGAAAGTCAGCGCAAAAGAAAGAGAAAAGTAAGCTGGGTAGCTTCTCAGCCATCTGCCAATAGCGTCCCTTGTATGAAATCAACTGGGCAAACCAACTGAGGAAGCATGTACCAGAAATTAAAAGACCCATTGTCCGCAGAAACCCGCGAAGCAGCGAAAAATCCGCGATATATATTTAAATATGCTTACATATAAAATCCGCGATGGAGTGAAGCCGCGAAAGGCGAAGCGCGATATAGCGAGGGATTACTGTATACCTGTATGATGTCGCGCCTACACTCTCGCTGAGCCTCACCGAGATTGCCGAGAACAGAGATTTCACAACAGACTGTCACTTTCTTTTGGTTTAACAAGAAAGAGACAGTCTGTTGCAGGATTGTAGACGCTGCATTATTTTTTGAAACGAGTCATTATCTTTGGTGATCATTTTTGGTCAAAAAAATGTTTGTTATACAGAAATTTTCATTTCATTAAAATGAAATCCATTAAACATGATGTCCTAATGAATGTTTGTCCAGGTTTGTCCACAAAAAGTCTTCATTATTCTGAAAATCTCATTACTTTGGTATTCACTATAACAGGATTTCACCTGTATATTGTATTTTTTTTTTCTAAAAAATAAAAATATAACTGCAACTGCAATCATTGTTTTGCGAGATTGTTTAGGTATAAGAAACTATATGTTTCCAAAAAGGGGGACACCTTATGCCAAACAGTACAACTCTGCAATGCCATAAGAAATGACATCTAAATTTGATACAATGATTGCTGACAGATTAGGAGGAACAAAAAAAAAAAAATAATTCCAGGCTTTTGTATCATAAAATGTCTTGGTTATGTACTGTAAAACCCAGTTTTTGGGAGACAAATTCCTACAATACATATAACGAGGGGGGTACCCAAAAGTAAAAGGAACTGAAAAAAAAATTGTTTTAATAATTTTTACTTACTGAAACTTTAGTTTCCTTCAAAGTACTCTCAATGTGAATGAATGCACTTGCCCAACGGTTTTTCCACTGGTGGAAACATTTTGGAATGGCTGAAGAGGAACATTGTCCAAGGCCTGAAGCGATTTTTCTTTGACTTCCCCCACAGTACAAAAAGGCTTTCCTTTGAGTCGCACAGAGCAAAATCAGGTGAGTAGGAAGAGTGGCAAGAACTCCAAGACACACAAGTCAATACATAAATCTCTTCAATAATCTGATGACAATCTTCATTGCATTGTGAACTTTTTCAAGACTTTTGTCATTCCTAATTGTGGAAGGTCGGCCAGATCTTGGTTGGTCTTAGTGACATTTTCCATCGTTTGAACGCGAAAACCACTAGTAGACCTGTGTTTTACTTAAAGCTTCCACTTTAAAAGCGGTTTCAAGCATCACTACAGTTTCAGCAGCAGTTTTCTCTAACAGAAAACAAAATTTAACGCAGATTCTCTGTTCTTTATGATCACCCATCACAAAAATCGCAGAGCACGTTCAATAAGCACTAAAAAAAAAAAAACATGAACAATACAGAGCCACACCACTTGGCAGACTGCCACAGAATACAGTAAGTATGCTACACCTAGTGGCGAAATTCGTAACCAAGTATAAATTGCACGGCAGGTTCAGATTCCAGTGATTTTTAGGTATCTCCTCGTATTTTTTTGATAGTGGTGTGAAATCAAAGGTTTTCATTCATATAAAGACTTCTTTTAAAATTTTGGAATTTTATACTCACTACTCTTTAACCATTGACAGTTCCTTTATTATAAAAGAAAAATAATACCCGCTTATATTGGGTATACAATTTAGGCACAGTAATAACAAAAACCCCTTATGGGTTAAATCTCCTCCCTTAAGTTGAGTCACAACTCAAAGTACCATAAAAACACAATGGGACTCTAGTTTTACCTAGTGCTGGATTATTCTTATAATTTGCATAGCCAAATATTTTAAAGAATAATGTATGTTTCCTGCGGTGGGTTGGCACCCTGCCCGGGATTGGTTCCCTGCCTTGTGCCCTGTGTTGGCTGGGATTGGCTCCAGCAGACCCCCGTGACCCTGTGTTCGGATTCAGCGGGTTGGAAAATGGATGGATGGATGTATGTTTCTCATTAATAAAATGGCAGAATCCCTATTTTAGAAGAAAAAAAAAAAAACAACATTGTATTTTTTGTGGTTTCTGTTCCAGTGTAGAATGGCTTGATTAAAATATGACTACAACTAAAATTGCATTGTAAAGATTAGGGCAAAATAAGAAAGGCAATCATACTGCAACACTGACAGGAACTCTTGTTCATTTGGTGCACACAAGATTCTTGTACTACAGAAGGAAGGGGTGAAGAAATGTCATCATCTGCATAAAGCAACTGGCACTGGTCCCACCAAAAATGACAGTAAAGCACATATGGGTACTGATTGTTATAAAAAAAAGTCAGCTGTTTTGTTTACATTGATCAAGCAAAGGAGACTAACACATGTGCTCTCTTTTGCCCAAAACAGGGTACAAGTATACCCCAAAGCAATATCAACACAACCAATGATTTTTTTAGATGGCAGGGCATAGCGCAACAAATGGGAAATATCTAATCAGTCATGTCGGATTCCATATGGCAATGACAGCCTTTACTGTAGCAAACTGCTTAAACTCTCAGCCAGGCAGACAGCTTGTGCTAAACATAACTCACAATGCAGCTGATGGGAAAAGTAGGTCACTGTTTGGTTATTTCTTGGGATTTCCACATCCGTAAGCTCCATGACACATACTGAAAAGTAGCAGAAATGAGGGGGATGGTGGTGGTGGTGGTGGTGTCTGTGTCTAGGCACAGAATAGTACAGGATTTAAAATCTATTTTTATTTGAAAAAAATTCAAGAGACAGAAACAGATTTCAAAATATGTCGAAGCAATCCAGCAACTGTAGCAATCACTTGTGATTATTCCTCAAACTTTGGCTCACAAGAAACACTATTATAAACAGCATTTCCTTGTTTGGAAAGTATTTTCTATATGAAAAGTTAAAAAAAAAACTGAAGTGGAAATTTAGCAAATGGCCTTGCTAGCTTGTCATATTCTATTAAACTTAGCATTCTTGTCCTGGACAGCTCAAGTATCAACAAGAAAACAATACGACAAGAATGTTATAAGAATTATTAATAAAGCATACAATGGACTTTTGCAATTATAAATGTGACTGTCAGCAAAAATAACACAGTTCAGTTCATATACAGGATTGCCTGGGTGGAGATAAAGTATACTTGTACACTGGTTCTGCCAAAGATCCGATATGTTGTTAGGGTGCCTGAACATACAAAATAAATTAAAAAAAAAAAAATCAACAGACAATACTGAAATGTGCCAATGCAGGTCTAGGGAAATTTATTTATGATACCCATAAGATCTGGCTCCCCTGGATGGATCTCCATTTAAGCCTCTGCCGAGTTTAACCCAATATTGTACTAACACCTGGACTTATATACCAAACACAGTGCGTGTTTTTTTTTTTTTTAATAATCAGTTGTACTTGCCTATTTCAATATAACTCCGCCAATGTACATTGCTTATACCTCTCAAATTTCATGTGTGATACCTATTAATGTATACACCACCTGTTAACGCTGCCTGCGTTTTTATTTTGCTTATGCCATCTCTTTGCATTTTCTGCTGCTTGCATTTCCGGAAAACCATAATCTTTGTTTTATGTTACAAAAAATAGACCTGTCTTTCAAAATAAATGGTACTGAAATAATATGTACAATAGGATTATAATTGATCCAAGGGGAACTTAAGTCCAAAAACCATAATGATGAACTAATCAGTTAAAACTAATGGCATTAAAATGCCTGTATTTGCTTTAAAAAGTTAAAACAAAACCAAATCTATAAATATGTGTGCTTATTTAACATGTCAATTTTTAAACTCAGTCGGACTAAATATTAGTCATGCTGAATCAGCACACAACTTAAGCCGATGTTCCGTTACGTAACTTCCAGTTGTCAGGTACATCAGATTTGTTGACTGCAGCCACTGATCCTGTTGCCAGACCATGTCAATTTAAATGACTAAAAACTCACTGCCAGTGTAGCAGTGTTCACCCCTTTTTCTGACAGCCAATAATGTGCTGCCTGACGCTGCAGCTGTAAAAAAAGGTTAAAATGTTATCAGGTATGGGGAGCTCTGCCACAATCTCAGCCATTTTTTCTTTTTTCCTATTTTGTTTTAGCACATAAAACACAACATATGATCCTTGCCACTACTTTAACAATACGGTAACACTGAAATTCTTCTGTACAACATATAAAAAAAGAGCACTATACTTAATATTCTACTTATTAAATAAAACTAATTATTTTAATAGCTTTTTTCTTTCCAGAAAAAAAAGTATAGTGCCAAAAATTGTACAAATAAATCTAATAACTGGACTGAATATAAACAATAAAAGCAAAGCTTAATTTTCTTTCTTAGTGTAGGATATCACATTTTCAGGTAGCAACTGTAACCTTTGGGCATTCACAATATTTACTGCAGTCAAAAAAAACATGTTCCTTTGGAACAGAGTTTGCTGGAGCTGAGAGATATGTTTTGACCAGAAACTTTGAAGAAGTTTCTCTCCACCATTTCAATGACTAGTGAGGAACAATTTGCACAGGTTATAAGTCATGATATGTCCAACATTTAATATGCGACCAGAGTCAGTTCCATTATGTATCAGAATTTGAACTGTCACTAGTCTTCTTTCTATATCAGATGCTACTGTGAGTAGTACTACTAGCACTTTACAAAACATACTTTTTACTGCAGAGAACCGACACAAACGCACACTCGCAGAGTAAATAAATACCTGGCTGTGCTGTAACTGCTTTGCTTTCACCACAGCCTGTTGAACACAGCATTGCGCTGGCTGGGTTCCAGATGTGGTACAGTTCTAAGTCTTTCATCTATTGTGGTGCTCTCCATAAGAATATCATAGTCCCCACTGTATCTGCCCCTGAAGTCTTTCAGAATCGCCTTCTTTATGCTTTACACAGAGGTTGAGTCTTTCTTGTTTGGGACCATGCTTTGCTCAATCATGTGCTTCTTCAGCAAAGCAAAAGACACATTAGGGATATCTTCATAGCATAGCACTGTGGTGGCTGACTAAGTAGTTGTATGATATCCCTGGCATTACTAATGACAGTGCCATCCAGTATGTCAATTTCACATATACTTCGACATATCTCTGTTCTTATGAGGGCTGCTACTATTGCTGCCTGCTGCTAAAGATAACGATCGGGCATTTCCAGTGTACTATTCCATTGCGCTATAACATTGACTATCAGTATATCTGATGAAAGGCCCAGTAATTTCTGTTTGGCAGCAAATACAGCTGTAGCTGGGAAAAAAAAAAAAAAAGAGACAATACTTCTCACTCAACCAAGCAAACAATTAACACAAAGCATGCCCAAACCTGCTTGGGTAACCAGATTCCGAGTATGTGCATTGCACCTGGTATGAGGGCAAGGTCCAGCATCTCTGACTGCTACATCCATTGTTATGTGCATTATCAGTAGTAGTAATGTTGCGATTAGCCTTTTCAAGCCGACGCTCCAATACAGTCGATTTCGGCACCTCAGCAATGTTGCAGCCAGTGCAGGTTTTAAAAAGAGGCAGAAGCACAAAACTCACCATTTCCCAGTTGCTGGTGTTAGCATGGGCTGTGATTGTGATTTAACTTTGGTTCGCCTGGAGATCCAGCTGTCTGCAGTTATTGTGATGCGCGCTGCATCTTTCAGGGATTCTTTCAAACTCATCTTAGCCTCATTGTACAATGCCGACAATGCAGTGCCACTAAAGTGCGGAAATGCTGTACTTCAGCTTTAGCATGTTCACGAGAAGCCAAAACCCCTTATTCTCAAAAACTGAAACCGGTCTCATGTACTTTGCAATAAAAACACCAATATACCTTGTTATTTATTGGGCCCTTGCACTCAACTATGGAAGCAGTGCTGCAAATACATGTGCCAGAGATGCCTGGCTTTTAGGCAATTGCTTCTTTGCAGATGGTGATTTGTATGTGTCACTGTGATGGCGCTGTATATGGTTCAGCATGTTAGTAGTGTTTGCTGTAATATATGTCAAAACTCTCTTGTGCTGCTTGCAAATGGTCTTCATCTTATCAAGTACTTTCTCGCCATTCTCTCTTTAAACAGTAAATCCAAAATGCCGCCAGACAGCAGACTTGAAAGACAGCGAGGCATCTTCAAATTCTACTTTGTCAGACTCCATTATTACTTAGGTTACTTTGCGCCTAGCCACACACACACTCAAGCTAAGACCAGGACAAATTAATGCATGTATGACACAGACTGAGCCCTCTGTTGTTAAAAATAAAACAGTATTTAAGAAAAAGAGAACATCTAACTTTTTGTTAGTGCTTAGAAAAACAGATTCCACGTCATTGCGAGGATTATAATTATATTAGATATATATATATATATATATATATATATATATATATATATATATATATATATATACTGCGGTGGGTTGGCACCCTGCCCGGGATTGGTTCCTGCCTTGTGCCCTGTGTTGGCTGGGATTGGCTCCAGCAGACCCCCGTGACCCTGTGTTCGGATTCAGCGGTTTGGAAAATGGATGGATGGATATATATATATATATATATATAATCTATTTTACAGTGGAACCTCGGGTCACGAATGTCTCTGAACACGTACAAATCGGGTTATAACCAAAAAGTTTGCCAAACTTTTGTATCTGTTCACGATCACTCACTCGGGTGACGAACAAGCCAGTTTCCTTTCCGGTTCATATGCGCCGTTGATTTCCGCACGTGTTCAGTCTCTCTCTGTGCATTTGCTGTGAACTCTTTGTGCTCTATTTCGTTTCCCTTCCGGTTCATACGCGCCGGTGATTTACGCATGTGTTCAGTCTCTCCCTGTACAGTACATTGTTCTCGGTCAGACGTGCATCGTGCAGAGGGACTTTGTGGTATAGCGGGTCCACAGCTCACGTCAAGAGGCCAGTTTTAAATAAATAATCGCCGCACTTGCAGCTTAGCAAGGGGGCGTGGTGGTTGAGTGGATGAAGCAGTTCCAGGGGAATTTGTGGTGTGGGCATTTCTCACCTAAGTGCACAGGTGGGAAACCGTCCACATCCTTAATTGGTCCCAGTGCTGCTGATTGCTACATCTGCCAAGTCCTCTTCATAAAAAGAAGCACGAGGCGGCTAAAGGGAGGAAAAAGAAAAGAAAGATGGAGGTTGTGGAGTGAGGAAGTAAACGGGAAGCAGTGTGGAAAGAACTGGTGTGAGCGAGCGCGTAGGTGGACAGTGAGCCCAAGCGGTTGCTCCAGCTAAGCGATCAAGGAGCTGGAGTGACCAGAAGAAGGACAGCTGGCTGCGTAAGGCAGAGAAGGCAGCCAGAGTCTTGATACTTGGGCAGTGAATTCCCTGACGTGGACGTCCTGGTCACCAGGGAAGCCAAGTCTCGGTCTGGAGAGTGTGCGACCGAAGCCAGGGATCGGGAGGCCTCCAGACCAGAAGGAAGGACAGCTGCTTGTAGAGTGGCTCCCCTGTTTTCGAAGCCTGGATAGGGAGAAGCAGGGGGGTCACCAGTTAAGGAATGCACCGGGCTTGTTTTTAAAGACACTACTTCCAGCATTGTTTTAACCTTGTTGTATTTAATGAAGACTTTTTTCTATTGGATTTTAACCTCCACTTCACTTCTGTTTTTATGGGATTATTGATTGCAGGATTCTGAAAGCACTGCACTTTATTTAATTTGGCCTTTGTTTTTGATTGTTGTTTTGTTGATTTTCATAAAAGCACTTGGCACTTTTTGCACCATCCCCTTGCTCCATTGTAGAGCCTCACTGTTGTGCTCATCGGTAACATTACATACGGTGACGGGTTTAAGGGATCCCGGAAGTGAGATGGGAGCATGCAGCGAACCCGCATCATCACAGAATTTACTTCAAAACTGTAATCTCCTCTCCACCCAGTTCCTCCTCACTTCCTTCATGCAAGAACTCGACTCATGCAAGGTTAGTTTTCTTGGTTGTTTATGGTTAGTTTTTGTATAAATTAAGGATTTTTCAAATGTTCATTTTTTTTCCCCGTGCTTAAAATTCATTAAAAAAAAAAAAAAAAAAGTGTTTACAGCGAGTGGTTCGTAAGGCTGTAGTGTGAACTGTTGCAATGTTTGTTTTCTCTGTTCAAGGTTTTCTCAGTGTTATTCAATGTTTTTACATTTAGTTTACTATTACACTGTGCATTCTATGGTATAATTAACTATTTTTGTGCTTAAAAATCTTTAAAAAAATATATATTTTCATACAGTTCGTACGGTCCGGAACATATTAATTGTATTTACATACAATCCTATGGGGGAAATTACTTCGGGTCACGACCAGAGTTTTGGAACGAATTATGGTCGTGACCCGAAGTTTCACTGAATATATTTTAAAAAAAAAACATTTTTTTCTTTGCTTTTGGTCTGGCATTGCGTTTTTCACATCTGGTTTACAGTTGTGACAACGCAACAAATAAATGCACACCATATAAAAGGAACAATGAGGTGGCTAGATCTTGAGAACATGGACTTAACTTTTTCTTTTTTAAACTTTGAAAATGTTTTTACCCACTAAGTGGAGTATAAGCTTCATGTCTTATGTAAAAGTGTAATCCTTAGTATTTTACAATTAAAATAAACTCTAGAGGATAGAATTCTTTTTTTTAATTAAATACAACAGGCTTATTGTTGAGTTAAACCATTAGTGATTTTTTACTAATAAAACATGCATGTATGTACAACATTAATCTATAAAACATATAGATCCGGCAATAATTAAAAGAAGAATGCTAAAACAAAATAAATGGATTGTCTTAATTATAACCCATACTTCTAATAATATAAAATGTTTATAATGCAGTATGTTTACTACGAATATACACAGGTAATAACAGACATAAGTTTACAAGTAAAGCAGTCTAATACGGCTCTTCTGCAAACAAGATCTTTAGTAAAAAGCTGGGGCAGATTCTCATTCATTAATATGCATTTCTGTTCCTTTTTTAATTCAAAATGTGACCTTCTGTACTAAACAGAAGCTTAATTGCTGGTCTAATTAAATGATAAAAAGATCTGAACTCATTAAAGCAGCTTCTCTTTTAATTTCATAGTAAAACAGACATCTCTGTCAATGCTCCTTTCTTAGACAGCTGCAGGTGCCATAGCATAAAGGCTATTTTCTTCTACCTCATGTTCTGCTAGGTAACAAATTTGTTTGCCTTTCATCTCCATTCACAAGTCGATTCCTCAGATTTATGGCTATTAGCTTATTAATTCACTTTCTATAATGTGAAAGCCAATATTTTAGCTTTCTCTCTCCTACATTCTGCAATGATAATCTGTTTTCACAGGCTGCCTTATGGCAATAGAACTACATGTGCCGTGGCAGCTGGCAGTGTTTTTATTTACCTAATCTTCATTATTTTGATGTAGGATTGTCATAATACCAAATTCAATGCTCGCTATGATACCAAGCATTATAAATAATGCACAAACAGACCACTAACACACGTGAATGCTATGCATAAATGCAAACAGTGCACACTGCATTTTCGTGTAAGTAAACTACAAAGTCTTTGTAACTTCTACATTTTTTGCACAAAGGACAAGCATGTCAACAAGATGTTCCATGAGGCCACTGCGTGCTTTTCTTGGGCTCTAAATGAGCACTGACATACTGAATACATGCTCTTAAGCACACCTGGAAGTTAATGAGAACACAGAATGGCAGCATTCTTTATGCAGTTGAGCACTGAAAAGTTAGAGCGCCTTACATTATATAGTAAATGTGATTAAATAGAATTTTAAAAACAAACATAATAAAATAAAAGAAAGTAGCATGTTATGGCAGCAGACTTTGTGTTGAGGGTTTAAAAATCAGGGAAGCAATAGTGCTGTATACCACTAAAGAGTGCCAATCCTGAAAGAAAAGCACAGAAATAAAAGAGATCTGCAAGTAAAAATAAATGAAGATCCTGGTCTTGATTTGTTAAATATCAGTGAATCATGAAATGAAGATGACCATAAAATTCCTGGCAAATAAATCTGTAGAATGCATGACCTGCAGTCCAGTTTGCCAATTTATTTATTAAAAACTTACCATGTGCATGCAAATTAATCGTCTAATAAAATAAATTATTTGTTTCTGTCATCCATAGTGTAAGTTTTTAGATAAAAATGTATCTGTAAACTGAAATTGTGCTTTATGTTTAAAATACAATTATAATAAGATATACAGGCAAACATATAACCATTTTCTAACTCATTTCTCCACTTCAGGGTTATAGAGACCAAAGTCTTCAAATGACATGAAATGCTGTCATCATTACTTTTATGAAGATTTGGAATTATGGTTAAATATCGCATCCAGGGCCAACTCTGCCATTATGGCGATCTAATCTGTCAAAATTTGAGGGCAGCATTGTACGAATATATTATTTTGACATACTAGCGATATTTGGTCTTAAGTCTAATGTCCTACACAATACAACAATAACACAAACAAACAACAATAATGATGTATGTAATAGTAACAATAATCAATAAACTGTAGCTTAGATAACATAGATGAAAAAATTAAAATGGCAACAGGACTACAGCACTAATTCAAACTATTAAAAGTTTGAATATTAAACATTAAACAAAACATTAAAAGTTGTGTGGAAATTTTATAAATATCATTCTCTGTTGTTCACCACCATTTGTGAGATTCTCTCTTGGCACGATAAAGCAGTTCTCCATAATCCATCTCTGGCCGGAAAAGCTCACTGAGGTTGCACATTGATTGGACTGTTATATTGCATTTCTTGCACACACAAGGAGGGAGTAGATAGGAATTCTGGGTAGATCTCTTTTTAAAGATAACAATTATGATTTAATTTTATTTAATTTTGTGATTATATTAAATTTATAAAATTATTATATATGTTATGTAGTTGCCTTGGTAAGAATATCATCATTATTAAAGGCACAAGTTTGGCTGGAGGTTTAAATAGAGATCTTTAAGATTAACAATCATAGTTTAAGTAATGCTAGGATTATGTGGATTTTTTTTCCTTTAGAAAAAACAATGTTGAATGCAATAAATAAATAAAGCCTAATAATACAGCCCAATTTCACCCTGTTTTCTGAAATGGCAACCCTCAAGAGTCCATTTTTCTGAGAAAGTCTTGAAAACATATTTCTATAAGTAATCAACTGCAACCCTCAACATTTTCAAAATGGTAAATTCACTGTTTTGTATCCAAAGCTCCATACTTCACCGTACCCAGTCCTGTCTACAGGTTTACCTGTTCAGCAAAGATGGTACCACAATTAAAGCAAAGATGGTGCTATTTACAACATTGCCTAGCATAGCAAAAATCTGGCTTTAGTTGGGTCACAAGCCTTAGCCATTCTTGATGCAACTTATTCTAGGAAATTGAAGCCCTGCCTTTATAGTATTTTAAGTTTGCAGCAATAACACTGAGCCTGCTGTTTCACTAATAATTATGAAAAGTTTATTACTAGCATATTCCAATACAATTTTTATTAGAATGCATTAAATGTGTTTAACTGTTACAAAATGTTTTATATTAAATTTATTGATATACAGTATGTTAAAGCAAAATCAACTGCAAACCTGCTAATTACTGCTTTATTTTTATTGCTTACCCCTGTTGATCTATAGTAATTTTTAGAAGGTGGAAGTTTAATGGAAAATGAAACCGGACGTTGACTGCTCACTAAATAAATATACGGTAATCCCTCGCTATATCGCGCTTCGCCTTTCGCGGCTTCACTCCATCGTGGATTTTATATGTAAGCATATTTAAATATATATCGTGGATTTTTTGCTGGTTCGCGGATTTCTGCGGACAATGGGTCTTTTAATTTCTGGTACATGCTTCCTCAGTTGGTTTGCCCAGTTGATTTCATACAAGGGACGCTATTGGCAGATGGCTGAGAAGCTACCCAACTTACTTTTCTCTCTCTTGCGCTGACTTTCTCTGATCCTGACGTAGGGGGTGTGAGCAGGGGGGCTGTTCGCACACCTAGACGATATGGACACTCGTCTAAAAATGCTGAAAGATTATCTTCACGTTGCTACCTTCTGTACAGCTGCTTCCTGAAGCGACATGCTGCACGGTGCTTCGCATACTTAAAAGCTCGAAGGGCACATATTGATTTTTGATTGAAAAACAAACACTGTCTCTCTCCCCTGACGGAGGGGGTGTGAGCTGCCGCCTTCAACAGCTTTGTGCCCCGGTGCTTCGCATACTTAAAAGCCAAACAGCCCTATTGATTTGTTTGCTATTCTCTATCTCTCTGACATGCTCTGCTCCTGACGCGCACTCCTTTGAAGAGGAAGATATGTTTGCATTCTTTTAATTGTGAGACGGAACTGTCATCTCTGTCTTGTCATGGAGCACAGTTTAAACTTTTGAAAAAGAGACAAATGTTTGTTTGCAGTGTTTGAATAAAGTTCCTGTCTCTCTACAACCTCCTGTGTTTCTGCGCAAATCTGTGACCCAAGCATGACAATATAAAAATAACCATATAAACATATGGTTTCTACTTCGCGGATTTTCTTATTTCGCGGGTGGCTCTGGAACGCAACCCCCGCGATGGAGGAGGGATTATTGTATTATATTCTGATTTATAAAAACTTTAGATTTAAATAAGTCAGAGAAAGATAGAAAATAGCATGCAATTAAATAGTGATGCACCAAAATGGAAATCCTGGGCGATACCGATATGTTTTTGTCCATCTTTGCCAATACCGATAACCGATATATATATATTTTTTTTTATTTACTTCAGGTTTGAATGTTTTAGTTATTCTGAAAATGTATTATACATTAAAGAAACAACAGTAGCATGTGAAACAGAGATTAACTTATTTTTATTAACTTGCTGACTTTTACGCTCTTCTTTGCTATAGATACAGGCAACCAGTACTTTCTGTGGGGTGGGGGGGAAAGAGCAAGGTATTGCCCTTCTCTATAGAAAAAATACTCTAGGTCATGTACAAAAGTCTGCTTAACATACACATCCTGGGTAACTTAAGCACATCAAAACACCATGCCATTACAGAACATAACATTGGGTATATTAACAAAAAAGTGAATGCATATACTCTGTGTCATAATCAGACATATATTACTTTAAGTAAAACTAACATTAAAGGTACAATGAGGCCAGTAACACTGGTCTTAGGTTGGCTTCGTTAAAGGCACAAACGGTAGGTTTTTCTTAACAAAAAGAAGCATTTCTGCCTTTTCACCAGCAGGTCTGTTTTTCTTTTCATTTACTATATTATTTGACACAGCTGAAAAAAGGCATTCAATGTCTACACTGGTACAAGGTGCCGATAGATACTTGATCACTGCCTTGGCCAAGGTTGGAAAACGCGCTGCATTTATTTCTGGAGATAGGGGGCTTGCTGAGATATTCAGCTGAAAAAAAAAAGTTTACAAACATTTACCTGCATTATAATAAAAAATACTAAATTATTATTAGGTTGACACAGATATGTGGTAAATAAAAATGAGACAACCGCCTGTACAAACGACTGCCATTAATAAAAACTTGTGACATTGAAAGCTTTACGTATAATTATTTCTATAAAGTGTGGTCACTCTTGTTAAGCAACCATGCAGGATAAAAGGTTGTCTGCGCCTATCGATTGACGTCTCTCTGTGCTGCAAGGGCCGATCAGGGTAAGACAGAGAGACATCAGTTTTAAAAGCAAGGCACCAATGCTCAGAATTGTAAAGGACAGTTTCCTGCCTGTGCTTTTAACCTCGTTTTTACAGATATTTGTTGGATTTTAAGCTCCACAGAAATACTGATTTTAATTTATTATGGATTTTGAATACTTTGGACACTGTTTGGTTTTGATAATTTCAATAAAAGCACTAGCACTATTGACCTAAGCCTTGCTTTGTGTGTTGTGTCCTCATCTGCCTAGCTCACTCTGGTTATGTTGCTGATGATCCAGGTTCAAGAGGCTTCGGGAGGGAAATGGTAGCATGGGTCCGAGTCAGCTCATCACAGTGGGACCCTTGTAAATCTTGTTTAAAGCCCAGGTCAGAGTTTTTCTATTTGCCACAGAAATGTAATTTTTTTGCATGATATGTTTCATATAGGTTATTCATATTTCACTCCGGGCGGCACGGTGGCGCAGTGGGTAGCGCTGCTGCCTCGCAGTTGGGAGACCCGGGTCCTCCCTGCGTGGAGTTTGCATGTTCTCCCCGTGTCTGTATGGGTTTCCTCCGGGCGCTCCAGTTTCCTCCCACAGTCCAAAGACATGCAGGTTAGGTGGATTGGTGATTCTACATTGGCTCTAGTGTGTGTTTGGTGTGTGGGTGTGTTTGTGTGTGTCCTGTGGTGGGTTGGCACCCTGCCCGGGATTGGTTCCTGCCTTGTGCCCTGTGTTGGCTGGGATTGGCTCCAGTTCGGATTCAGCGGGTTGGAAAATGGATGGATGGATGGATATTTCACTCCACACATCCGCATTTCAGTTTTTATTTTGTGTAAAACTCCAAGTATAAGCTTGCAACTTTAACAGTTTCTGCTACTAAAACAAAAATGTTGAGGTTCTAGTAAGCAGCTGAATTTAACAGCACCATTTGTCTCGTCTTTGACCAAGATAAAATTAAATGTCTTATAACATTCCTTTTTTTTCAAGTATAGAAAATCATCTTGTTTTAAATGAAAACTCTACTTAAGCATTAACAAAGAACATTTTTGATAAAATTGAAATTGCAATAAATTACATCCAGACACAACACTGATGAACTATTTAGCCTTTTCATCTCCTGTTTGACTATGTATCATGCATTGGATTATTTCGGCTAGCACTTTTAAAAGCAGTGTGGAGGCTCCAAAGAAATCTGTAGTTGTTTAACCAAAACAAACTATACATCTGCTATGTCACCCTTTTTGGGCAACAGCCAAACAGGGAAATAAAATGGACTATTTGCTTTCCTTCCTGTGTGTGTACACAAAAGTCAGGAAAAGTGCCCAGCAACTGTTGTTGTGGAACTTTGCTACTCACTTGGGGGCCTTCATATTATTTCTCTTTACAGGGAATGATTTTTTTTCAGATGGAAAACTATGGTCTACTGCCAGGCTGCTAGGAAACATTTAAAGGCAGCAATTTATGAGCAATATTCGGTTTAGAAACAACAACTACATGCAACAAGGTAGACTTGAAACAAGCTAACTCGAAACAAAGATTTAACAAATGTAGAGGAAAAAAGTAAATCCCTAGAAGTGAAAAATAGAGCAAAATAGTACTGAACCATTTCCCTTGTGCAGGCCTATGGAAAGCAGTTTAACTACTAAGTAGTAAACTACAGTATTGGTATTTTTACTTCTTGTCACCAGAAAAATTTTCAAATAAATACTCTCCCTGTAGATATAGCATATTCTCTTTTTTTACTGTTAATGTCTAATTTCCTACATTTAAAAAAAAAACCCAAAAAAACCAGTGGACTGGGAAAACAACAAATTGTTGAGTTATGAGAAAATGTAGTATTATCAACATAGGAAAAAATGAAAATGTCTGCATTACAGAACAGGGCCAAAATGGACTTCAATAACTTGAATGTAATTTAAAATATTTTAGTAGCTAGGTCACCCAACAAAAATTCATAATTTGGTTAAATTCTCTTAAAAATCTTTGTGCTGTAACTACTCACCCACATATAATTGAATGGATCTGACACAAGCAGTATTCAAAAATAGGGAAACTTGAAAACCCCTTTTAGCATTTTGCTTCGTCCTACTGAGAGTTATTACAGAATACTCAGGGCCTCTTTCAAGTGAATCTCGCTGTATTTTAGGAGTCTATTGTAGCAGGTGCAACCTTCTATACAATGATATACCATGTCAGCAACATTACTGCAAGTTAACATAGGAAACTCTGTAAGTTAGAATCATCCTTGGGAATCACAGTGGCTCTTGAAGAGGTAGCCGGTAAGAAAAGGACACGTAATATACTGGGTATCATGGACCATGACACTCACCCTCTGCATGCCATTCTGGCTAAAAAGACTGACCTAAGTGAGCTGATACAGAGAGCACTACATAACTGAACAGGAGAACAAAAAAAAATTAAGTGTCTCACTCTGAATAAATCCAGGACTTTTTCTTCCTCAAGTGGTGGCATTCTTGGACAATTAAAAAAGGGGGACACTAACACAAGAAGTTTTAAGTAACCAGATCCAACTATGACGGAAATGAAACACAAACAATGCTACTCAGGCCTGGCCTTCTCACTGCCCCCGCAGTCTGGCATGTTGCTCTGAATGCCAAATCTTTGAAAATGCAGAGAGAGACATGTTATTGGTGGCTACTGCAAAAGAAGAAAAGACAGCATAAATTCTTCCAGGGATAAAAACAACCAGCCAAAACCCTGGATGGATGGATAGATGGATAAAAAAAAAAAGTATTTAACTTTCATAATCACATAAGCTAGTAAATGTATTCTGTACATCCACTGATCCAACCACTTTGTTACTCGCTTACTCTAATTCAGGGCTGTGTGGACCCAAACTTTATCCTGGAAGCTCTGTGCACAGCACAGGAACGTGTGGAGCAGATACCAGGACCATTTGTTTGGCATTGTAAACTCATGCTAACACCCACAGTGGCCCCTCTAACCAAGCATGCAAACCTTTGAAATGTTGGATGAAATAGCAGTATCTAGAGAAAAATAACATACTGTGCATATCGTAATGAACATTCAGATTCTGCATAGTTAATGAGCATCTTGGAACTGAAGTCTAGTCTTTTAAAGCCAGCAGCACTCTAGCATTTATTACATACTGTCCCAAGATGGCTGGGTAGTGAGTGACACTATTGCTTCACAGAACCAAACTCCCAAGTGCAAATCCCTGCCCAATCACTATTTATGTTGGATTTTCACATTTCATTTCTGTGGCTTTAGTCTAGATACTCCTGTTTCCTGGTATGTTTCAGAGAAAAGGACATGAAACTGAAAAGCAAATTTCATTTGGGCTGATGTATGTGTTTGAATTCAATCTTATTTATTCTACCAGTGGTTCCTGGTACACAGTACTGCCAGGGTGGCCTCTTTCTCACTATGAAGTGTGTACTGTACTAACAAAGCAAGTAAACTGAAAGACAAATATGGATTTTCAAATACATAATACCCTATGAAGTATCGGGTGTGCTAATTGATAATATTCTTGACATAGTAAATTCGTCATTAGATACGGGGGGTCTTCCCAGCCTGTCTTAAGACTGCTGTAGTTAAGCCCCTACTTAAGAAAAATAATCTTGACCCCTCTGCTCTTGAAAATTTTAGACCCATCTCTAACCTGCCTTTCTTAAGTAAAATTCTAGAGAAGGCAGTCACTATACGGTTAAATGACCACCTCAATAAACATAGTATTCTTGATAAATTTCAGTCAGGTTTAAGAACAAATCACAGCACAGAAACTGCACTCGTTAAAGTAGTAAATGACTTGCGGGTAAATGCAGACAGAGGGCCATCAATCTGTTCTCATCCGCTTAGATCTGAGTGCCACATTTGACACCATTGATCATAATATTCTTAGAATTCGCCATAGTCAATGGGTGGGCCTCTCTGGCAGTGTCTTAAATTGGTTTGAATCCTACCTGGCAGGGAGAAAACTCTTTGTTAGTTGTGGTAATTACAACTTAAAGACACATGATATCCTACATGGTGTTCCACAAGGCTCTATCCTGGGTCCGCTGCTCTTCTCAATCTACATGCTTCCGTTAGGTCAGATTATCTCAGGGCACAACGTGAGCTACCACAGCTATGCTGATGACACACAGCTGTATTTATCAATAGCACCTGATGACCCCGATTCTCTTGATTCACTAACACAATGTCTGACTTGTATTTCTGAATGGATGAATCTATACTAATAAAAGGCAAAGCCCTGACTGACTGACTGACTGACTCACTCACTCACTAATTCTCCAACTTCCTGTGTAGGTGGAAGGCTGAAATTTGGCAGGCTCATTCCTTACAGTTTACTTACAAAAGTTAGGCAGGTTTCATTACGAAATTCAAAGCGTAACGGTCATAACTGGAACCTATTTTTTGTCCATATACTGCAATGGACTGTAGCTCGCTGGCCGTATCACGTCATCACGCCTCCCACGTAATCACGTGAACTGACTGTGAAGGAGAAAGGACGGCCTTATATGGCGTTCGTTTATAAAACAGCGGACAGGCTGTGTAAAGGCAGATTCACAAAAAAACTGATCCTTAACAAATTGTTATTGGTATATTTTCCCTCAATTTAAAAAGGTTTTCTTTTCTTCTTAATTAAAATTTAAAAGCAATACTTCACCGCTGCGAAGCCCCTCTAGCGCCGACGTCCGAGGTTCGATTCCCGTAAGCGAGTGCAGTGAGTGTGTACGCCTGATGAACCAAGAATTAGGGCGAAACACGTGTCGCGTACTTTTTGCATTATTTGACAGTAAACTATTTTCAACCATTCTATGATCTGCTTCTCACAACTGAAGGCACCGTGGCTGATGTTAGCTGACTTGCTGGCCAACCATAAGCGTTACCTGGTAGGTAACCACCCACTCACTGCACTCCCTTACCTCGAACCTCGGACGTCAGCGATAGAGGCGAAGCCCCTAAAATTGCGCCACGGCGTGTGGTTCGTTTATTTGACAGCATGTAGATCGGGGTCATTACATTCACGGCATTCGTAGTCTGAATCACAATCTGATTGTATGGGTGGTTACCTACCAGGTAACGCTTATGGTTGGCCAGCAAGTCAGCTCGAAGTGATCACTCGTGTGATGGCAGCTTCACAAAAAAAACAGATCCTTAACAAATTGTTACAGTAATCCCTCGCTACTTCGCGGTTCACTTTTCGCGGATTCACGACTTCGCGGGTTTTTAAATACAAGTGATTGCCCACCTATCGCGGAAGTTATGTTCCAGACCCATCAGCAACAGGAGAAAATCTGCAATATAGAAAGACCATATAAATAAACATTTTTATAGTTTAAGC
Organism: Erpetoichthys calabaricus; assembly: GCF_900747795.2. Lineage (NCBI taxonomy): Eukaryota > Metazoa > Chordata > Cladistia > Polypteriformes > Polypteridae > Erpetoichthys > Erpetoichthys calabaricus. The sequence goes on from NC_041395.2 coordinate 177,996,185, forward strand.
CTTAAAATTCCCATCCCACATGCTTTAAACACATGTAAACTTATAAAACACACTTTGTTAACACATATGATATGTGGATGTCGGGCTAAGGATATGAGTAACATCTCACTATTATAAAACATTTTAACTTCACGCAAGACAAGACAGTGAGACAGGAAAATAGGTGATGTACACCTAAAAGACTGATTGTACAGGCTTTTAAATTATTGACACGCAGAGCGACAAGCAGCACAAAGCCAGCACAAAGTCCACTTCTCCTTAGCGTTCATTCAGCTCCCCACCCCCTTGACAATGCGAAGTGGCAGGCTCCTACTGCGCTTCCGGGGAGGGGGGGTTTGAGCGAAGGTGCATTCAGCTCTCACACACCCACACACACTCCTCGCGCAGAGCGACAAGGAGGCATTTTGGCAGAAGCAGCACAAAGTCCATTTCTGCTCAGCGTGAGTTCAGCTGCCCTCCTTCACAAAGCGAGTGCAGACACATTGACGTCTGATCGCTGCGTGCAGGCAGTGTGCAGTGTTGGTCTGAGGTGTTTAAGAATGTAGAAAGTGTTTAAGAGCATAGGAAGTGTTTATAAGAGTGTGGGAAAGGTTAACAAGAGAGTGAGAAAGGTTTATAAGAGTGTGGGAAGGGTTTATAAAGCCTTAAAATATGTATAAATAATAAAATAAATATAGGTCGCTACTTTGCGGATTTTCACCTATCGCGGGGGGCTCTGGAACGTAACCCCCGCGATAGGTGAGGGATTACTGTATTGGTATATTTTCCCTCAATTTAAAAAGGTTTTCTTTTCTTCTTATTAAAAATTTAAAAGCAGTACTTCATGGGGATTTAGATATAGATATATATAGATATAGATTTATATAGATATATATAGATATAGATATACAGTAATCCCTCCTCCATCGCGGGGGTTGCGTTCCAGAGCCACCCGCGAAATAAGAAAATCCGCGAAGTAGAAACCATATGTTTATATGGTTATTTTTATATTGTCATGCTTGGGTCACAGATTTGCGCAGAAACACAGGAGGTTGTAGAGAGACAGGAACGTTATTGAAACACTGCAAACAAATATTTGTCTCTTTTTCCAAAAGTTTAAACTGTGCTCCATGACAAGACAGAGATGACAGTTCAGTCTCACAATTAAAAGAATGCAAACATATCTTCCTCTTCAAAGAAGCAAACAAATCAATAGGGCTGTTTGGCTTGTAAGTATGCGAAGCACCGCGGCACAAAGCTGTGAAGGCGGCAGCTCACACCCCCCTCCGTCAGGAGCAGAGAGAGAGAAAGAGAGTTAGAGAGAGATAGAGAGAAACAGATAAAAAATCAATTCGTGCCCTTTGAGCTTTTAAGTATGCGAAGCACCGTGCAGCATACTTAAAAGCTGCACACAGAAGGTAGCAACGTGAAGATAATCTTTCAGCATTTTTTGACGAGCATCCGTATCGTCTAGGTGTGCGAACAGCCCCCCTGCTCACACCCCCTACGTCAGGATCACAGATAGTCAGCGCAAAAGAGAGAGAAAGAAAAGTAAGTTGGGTAGCTTCTCAGCCATCTGCCAATAGCGTCCCTTGTATGAAATCAACTGGGCAAACCAACTGAGGAAGCATGTACCAGAAATTAAAAGACCCTTTGTCCTCAGAAACCCGCGAAGCAGGCGAAAAATCCGCGATATATATTTAAATATGCTTACATATGAAATCCGCGATGGAGTGAAGCCGCGAAAGGCGAAGCGCGATATAGCGAGGGATTACTGTATACATATGTATGTATGTCTATATATATATATGTAGATATGTATATCTATGTAGATATGTAAATATGTATATGTATATACAGTGATCGCTCGCTATATCGCGCTTCGCCTATCGCGGCTTCACTCTATCGCGGATTTTTATGTAAGCATATTTAAATATATATCGCGGGATTTTTTGCTGGTTCATGGATTTCTGCGGACAATGGGGTCTTTTAATTTCTGGTACATGCTTCCTCAGTTGGTTTTGCCCAGTTGATTTCATACAAGGGACGCTATTGGGCAGATGGCTGAGAAGCTACCCAACTTACTTTTCTCTCTCTCTCTCTTGCGCTGACTTTCTCTGATCCTGACGTAGGGGGTGTGACCAGGGGGGCTGTTCGCACACCTAGACGATACGGACGCTCGTCTAAAAATGCTGAAAGATTATCTTCACGTTGCTACCTTCTGTGCAGCTGCTTCGTGAAGCGACATGCTGCACGGTGCTTTGCATACTTAAAAGCTCGAAGGGCACATATTGATTTTTGACTGTTTGTTTTTCTCTGTCTCTCTCTCTCTCTCCCTGCTCCTGACGGAGGGGGTGTGAGCTGCCGCCTTCAACAGCTTTGTACCGGCGGTGCTTCGCATATTTAAAAGCCAAACAGCCCTATTGATTTGTTTGCTTTCCTCTCTCTTTCTGACAGTCTGTGCTCCTGACGCGCACTCCTTGAAGAGGAAGATATATTTGCATTCTTTTAATTGTGAGACAGAACTGTCATCTCTGTCTTGTCATGGAGCACAGTTTACATTTTGAAAAAGAGACAAATGTTTGTTTGCAGTGTTTGAATAACGTTCCTGTCTCTCTACAACTTCCTGTGTTTCTGCGCAAATCTGTGACCCAAGCATGACAATATAAAAATAACCATATAAACATATGGTTTCTACTTCGCGGATTTTCTTATTTCGCGGGTGGCTCTGGAACGCAACCCCCGCGATGGAGGAGGGATTACTGTATATATTATATATATATATATATATATATATATGTGTATATATATTGTAAAGGACAGTCGGATTCCATGCCCGGCAGGGACGCCTCTGCTGCATCTGTTCCGGGGGAGCCACCACGGGCAGCTCAATACCTCCCCCGGGACGCTTGGTGGCAGCCTCCCTGGCGGATGATGATTCCCCAGCCTGGCACATGGCTCCATGGGACATGGAGTCTTCCACAGCCTGGTTGGGGGCTTGGATGGCCGCCAGGGGGAGCTGCATGGACTTTCCAGCCCGGCTGGTCAATTCCTCAGCCCCACCCGGAAATGCAATTAGGCCCAGGTGACCAAGCACCTGGACTACGTCCGGGTGGGGTATAAAAAGGCCAGCCACCACCACTCGGGAGAGCCAGAGTCGGGAGGAGGAGGACTAAGCCTGAGGAGGAGTGGTGGTGCTGAGGTGGATATAGAGAGAGTTTGTGAGTGTATTTGGGACTGTGTTGGGCCTGTGGGACACAGGGAAGGTGTGCCCCATGGCTGAAGAAATAATAAAGAGTGTTTTATTTAAATACGTGCCTCTGCCTGAGTCTGTGCCGGGTCAGGCGCTATATTGCGCCTTTTACAATATATATATATTAAAGCTCGCCTTTTATTAAAAAGGTAAATGCAAACTGTTTTCATTCTGAAGGGCACAAACCACGTTGGATATCAGCTGTTAAACAGGCAAAAATGTCGGTACACCAGATAAATAAGCGCAGCATATTATCAGTTGTATTGTATGCTTACAATACATATAGAAATGTGTTAATCATTAACTAATAGTATGGGATGGTTGTTTTTCGACTCAGCTACAGATGCCAATGGAGACCAGAACTGCTTTGGAAAAATATGAACACCTTGGGGCGTAGTGCCTTGATTTAAACGATTCCATGTCTTGGTGGGTTTGCGTAGCTTATTGTCAATATCTTTACACCTGTTTTTAAGACTTATTGACTGAAACGGCTTTCACGAAAAAAGTTAGGGCTTTGCTACAGGATACACCCCTCCACAAGTTAAGGAAGTAAAAATAAAGGTATATATTTCTGTTTTATTTAAACCTTTTAAGTTCGTATGCATAGCCCCATTTGGCTGTTTTAGTTTTTTTGTTTTCTTTATTCAGTAATATTTAATCTCCTTAAAGAAAAACAACATATGCATTTTTACTTTTTTTGTATCTCTTTAGTAATATTTTAGTGTAAAAGGATAACAACCAGTATTTAAACCTTTTATGTTACACTATAAAGTTATTTTACACAGTGTTGAAAAATTAATAAGAAAGCTACATATTTTGGCAGCTGCTGCTTTAATTTTCAATGAAATGAAAAAAGCTCTCCAAGAGAAAACCTCAATGAAGAAGAAACAGTTTGCACTATCTAAAAAGGAGAAACCCTCATTTATAAAGGTTTGCTGCAGATGACTTAACTGAAAAATAAATGAATAGTTCCTATGTGTATAATACATATTTATCTATTTGACTTATGCCTTTATTCCAGCAACTTGCAACATCTGAGGTACAATTTATTACATTACTTTTGTTTTTTGCAGCACAGGCAGGTGAAGTGACTCCTCAGGGTCACACAGTGGTGTCAGTACCAGGGATTTGAACTGACAAGCTCCGGGTTTGCTGAAATATTACTGAAGAAAGAAAAAAGCGAAAACGGGCAAATGGGGCTATGCATACAAATGTCCATCCATCCATTATCCAACCCGCTATATCCTAAACACAGGAGCCAATCCCTGCCAACACAGGGCACAAGGCAGGAAACAAACCCCGGGCAAGGTGCCAGCCCACCGCAGGGGCACACACACCCACACACCAGGACAATTTAGAATCGCCAATGCACCTAACCTGCATGTCTTTGGACTGTGGAGGAAACCGGAGTACCCGGAGGAAACCCAGACAGACACGGGGAGAAACATTCAAACTCCACGCAGGGAAGCGAACCCGGGTCTCCTAACTGGCACCTTTCACTGCGCCACCATGCCGCCCGCATACAAACTTAAAAGTTTTAAATAAAACAGAAATATATACCTTTATTTTTACTTCCTTAACTTGTGGAGGGTGTATCCTGTAGCAAAGCCCCTAAGTTTTTTCATGAAAGCCCCTTTCAGTCAATAAGCCTTAAAAACAGGTATAAAGCTAAACTTGCAGCACCGCTATTCAATTACATTTGCCAAACGCCTCTCCTAAGGGGACATACTGTGGGATCTAGGCATCAGTCAAAGCACCAATCACAGGCCCGATTAGAAAGCGGGAAACTGTGATTTGTCGTCTCCCTCCCATGTAACAATCACAGCCCGTGTTACAACGCACTATGTATGTATGTATATATGTATATGTATGTGTGTATATGTATGTGTATATATATGTAGATATGTGTATATATATATATATATGTATATATATGTGGATGTGTATATATATATATGTATATATGTATATGTAGATATGTATATAAGTATATATATGTTTACATAACCTCTTTAACACACTACTTCTCCGGCTGCGAAGCGCGGGTATTTTGCTAGTTTAAATATATATCGCGGATTTTTTGCTGGTTCGCGGATTTCTGCAGACATGGGTCTTTTAATTTCTGGTTCATCGCTTCCTCAGTTGGTTTTGCCCAGTTTCATACAAGGGACGCTATTGGCAGATGGCTGAGAAGCTACCCAAACTTACTTTTCTCTCTCTCTCTCTTGCTCTGACATTCTCTGCTCCTGACGGAGGGGGTGTGAGCAAGGGGGCTGTTTGCTCACCTAGACGATACGGACGCTCGTCTAAAAATGCTGAAAGATTACCTTCACGTTGCTCCCTTCTGTGCAGCTGCTTCGTGAAGTGACATTCTGCATGGTGCTTCACATACTTAAAAGCTCGAAGGGCACGTATTGATTTTTGATTGTTTTTATCTGTCTCTCTCTCTCTCTCTCTGACATTCTCTGTTCCTGACGGAGGGAGGGGGGTGTGAGCTGCTGCCCTTCCTTGTCAACTGCTTTGTGTGTGCTTCGCATACTTAAAAGCCAAACAGCCCTATTGATCTGGTTGCTTTTCTCTCTCTCTCTCTGACATTCTCTGCTCCTGACGCGCACTTCCTTTGAAGAGGAACATATGTTTGCATTCTTTTAATTGTGAGACGGAACTGTCATCTCTGTCTTGTCGTGGAGCACAGTTTAAACTTTTGAAAAGAGACAAATGTTTGTTTGCAGTGTTTGAATAAAGTTCCTGTCTCTCTACAACTTCCTGTGTTTCTGTGCAAATCTGTGACCCAAGCACGACAATATAAAAATAACCATATAAACATATGGTTTCTACTTCGCGGATTTTCACCTTCCGTGGGGGGTTCTGGAACGCAACCCCCGCGATCGAGGAGGGATTACTGTACATAAAAGTAAAGGCATATGTCTGTAATCTGAAGCCCAAAAAAAGTTGGTTCATGCACGATGACAATGACCACAAACACAGAAGTAAATCAATGACAGAGGGGATTAACAAAAAAAAATCTAGATTTTAGAAAGATAAAGTCAATGTACCATCCTCACGCTCATTGAAATGTTGCAGCATGACTACAAAGCAATCTGTTTGCAACATGCCAGATACATAAAATTAAACAGTTCTCTTAAGAGAAGTGAACCAAAATGCTTTCTAAATACAAAGTAGGTCTCATTAGCAGTTACAGGAAACATCTGATTATTTTTAATGCTGCTGAAGGAATACTTAAACAATGCATTCAATAAGGATAAAGATATGAAAAGGTACAATTATGTTTGCTATTTTATTAGCAAGATTTTGGAATGGATCACAATCTTTATATTTAGATTATGTTGCAATAATGAAATTTCATAGTGGAATAAGAGCTGCAAAATTGAATTACTCTGGTACAGGTCAGGTTAAAAAATTAAGAAGAAGAAACAACATTTAGACATGTTTGCCTTGGGATTTAATACTTGAGATTTTGTTATAAAGGTTCACAAAAAAATAGGGTTCAGCAACCGATAATGTACATGTCGGTGAATATAACCAAATGTTCCATACCTGCTCTTGGTTTTGACCAAGGAATAACTCAAGACTTTAGTGTTAAATTTGGGTACAGACAACTTTTGCCATGTTAAATTCTACTCTGAAATTTCAATAAGCTCAATTGCAACAAAAGCCCTAGTAATTAACAAAAGGACAACTGCAACAAATTCCTCCCTCTAAAGCTAGCATGCAAAGCAAAGCCTCCATTTCTCAAACTCAAGACTAGACTAAAATTAGAAAATGGTCAATGACACATTTACCATCCGTGGGCGCCTGCTTAATTCTGCATATCATTCAAGCAGAGGTACTGTGACTCATGCCAGCATGATCTGTCTTCCAAAAAGCAGAATGACAAAAAATGCAAGCATACAAACATGTTATTGAATCTGCTCTTCACTGACTCCCTAAAAGAAACTGATGTTGGGGGTGACACAATTGGCAGCTTGGAGGCAAGGTTAAGACTGTCTTTTTCACATCTAAAGGAGTCTGTATTTTGTTTAGTATATAGCATCTATGTTCGAAGTCATTTAGTTCAGCTGCATGATTAAACATAAGCAGCCTAAAACAGGAGTAACAAATCTACTTGCTCATTTTGAAGAATAAAATCATGACTTTTACAAATTGTATACCTCATAAAATAGCCTAGCTTCAGAAGTCTAGTTTTAGGCATGTTTCAGACCCTTGTCTTCATTCTTCAAATCCTAATCTTCAATAAATATGGCCTTCAAACAAATATTAAAGGATTAATTTTTTCATGTGGTTTGCTAGCATTAACTATTTACACTTCAAAGTAGAGATGAACAGATTGTGATATTTATGTTAAAATCCAATTGTGATATTTATATTCAAATCCACTCTCTAATTTATCCGCCAGAATTGCCAATTGTGACTTTCCCTCTCTTCAGTTGTCATAAGGGAAATTCATAATCAATAAAGCGACCCTAATATTTAGTGCTTCATATGATAATTAAAATTCTAAAAACTTGACACACAGTCCTAAAGTAGAAAACTGTAGATAGCATTTTTTTCTTCCATTTATTTCATTTGTTAAGCTTGCATGCATATGTCATTATGTATTGCAGGTGTTCTTGATGTAAGCATGCATGTAAGCGACTGGTCATTGGAGTCAAAGACAGGAGAATTATACTTTGTTTAAAATGTGTTTTAGAAGAAACTTGAATAAACTTTCTTAACATGAAGGTTGAAATATATTATTGTGTTAAAATCGATACAAATATTTTCATTCATTTTTATTTGACAAACTAACTGCTGCCAGTTCGTGGCAGCATTGTGACTAAAGTCAATGTCTAAGTAGGATACACTGGGATAAGCTTTTAAGTGTGGAGACAGTCGAGGAGCAGTGGAACAGGTTTAAAAATGTTTTACATGTAATGCAGGACAGATACATACCTAAATTTGGAAATAATAGGAAACTAAAATAAAAAAATAAAAAAAACTCCACAGTGGATTAATAAAGATTTTAAAAAGAAGTTGCAAAGGAAAAAATCTGCTTTATAAGGCATAAAGACTAATGACTGCAAAGTGAATCGTAGAGCATATGAGAACATGAGGGCAACCACTAAGAAGGATATCAGGGAGGCTAAAAGACAGCTGGAGAGGAATATAGCAGATAAGGCGAAAGACAACCCTAAGAGATTCTTTCAGTATTTTAGTAGTAAAAGAACAGTCAAGGAGGAGGTCAAGTGCATCAGAAATAGTAAAGGAGAATTAAAAGATACAGACAGTGAAATAGCAGATGCCCTAAACTCACATTTTTCTGAGGTGTTTACAAGGTGAGCAAGTGGATAACCTCCCAGAGGTAACAGGGACTACTAAAGAGGTACTGAGGGATTTGTAAATTGTATAGGCCATAGGTCCATCCTGGGTTCCTCAAGGCTCTGGATGTTGTGGGGCTGTCCTGGTCGACACGTCTCTGTAGCATTGCATGGACATCAGGAGCAGTGCCTCTGGATTGGCAAACCGGGGTGGTGGTCCCCCTTTTTAAGAAGGGTGACTGGAGGATGTGCTCCAGCTATAAGGGGATCACACTCATCAGCCTCCCCGGTAAGGTCTATTCAGGGACGCTGGAGAAGAGAGTTTGGTCGATAGTTGAATCTAGGATTCAAGAGGAACAATGTGGATTCCGTCCCAGCCGTTGGAACACTGGACCAGCTCTACACCCTGGCCAGGATCCTGGAGAGGGCATGCGAGTTTGCCCAACCAGTCCACATGTGTTTTGTGGATTTGAAGAAGGCATTCAACCGTGTCCCTCGAAGCATCCTGTGGGGTGTGCTCCAAGAGTACGGGGTACAAGGCTCGTTGCTACGAGCCATTCAGTCCCTGTACAGGAGGAGCAGGAGCTTGGTCCGCATAGCCAGTAACAAGTCGAACTCAGTTCCTGTTGAGGTTGGACTCTGCCAGGGCTGCCCTTTGTCATCGATTCTGTTCATAAGTTTTATGGACAGAATTTCTAGGCACAGCCAAGGAGTGGAGAGGGTCTGGTTCGGTGACCTCAGAATCTCGTCTCTGCTATTTGTGGATGACATGCTTCTGTTAGCTTCATTGGACAGTGACCTCCAGCTCTCACTGGAGCAGTTCACAGCCGAGTGTGAAGCGGCAGGGATGAGAGTCAGCACCTCTAAATCCGAGGCCATGGTTCTCTGCTGGAAAAGGGTGGAATGCTCTCTCCGGGTTGGGAACACATTACTGTCTCAAGTGGAGGAGTTAAAGTATCTCGGGGTCTTGTTCACGAGTGAGGTAAGAATGGAGCGTTAGGTTGACAGACAGATCTGTGCGGCATCCGCAGTAATGCAGGCTCTGCAACGGTCCGTCGTGGTGAAGAGAGCTGAGCCAAAAGGCGAGGCTGTTGATTTACCAGTCGATCTACGTTCCTGCCCTCACCTATGGCAACGAGCTTTGTGTAGTGACCGAAAGAGCAAGATCGCGGATACAAGCAGCTGAAATGTGTTTTCTCCACAGGGTGGCTAGACTTTCCATTAGAGATAGGGTGAGGAGTTCAGTTATCTGGGAGACACTCAGAGTAGAGTCGCTGCTCCTCCGCATTGAGAGGAATCAGTTGAGGTGGTTCGGGCATCTGGTCAGGATGCCCCCTGGATGCCTCCCTAGGGGGATGTTCCGGGCATGTCCCACTGGGAGAAGGCCATGGGGCAAACCCAGGACACGCTGGAGGGATTTTTTCTCCCTGTTGGCCCGGGAATGCCTCGGGGTCCCGCCCCCCCCCCTAGAAAATCTGGAGGAGGTGGCTGGGGAGAGGGAGGTCTGGGCTTCCCTGCTTAGGCTGCTGCCCCCGCGACCCGACTTAAACGGATAAGCGGTGTGCCACCTAGCTGTCCCAGTATAGTACAGTATAGTATAAATAAACTATTTGAAAGACTAGCTGATAACTTTATCTACTTAGAATTTTATAAACTTCAGTAAACATCAGAAAGAATAAAAAGTGACATTTAAAAAACACCTGAAGTATTAATAATCAGAGTGCTTTTTAAACTGTGGGTTTTTCACCTCCAACACATTTCCATTCTCACCACTAAGTCTAAAGTCTTGTGTTAAACTAACTTGTGTTAAATTTAAGGCGGATGAATTTTTAGTCCTCTGCATGAAGAATGTTTGTCATTATGCTGAGTGACTAAAAGAGATAAAAAAAATTGCTGAAAGAATTAATATAATGTCCTAAAGCATAGACAGACTATCAAATATAAACCAATGACAGAATAGTTTTACACAGCGGCTGTGTTCATACATTCAGAACATCCCAAATGTGTAAATCACTGGAGGTTTATGGATAAACTATTTGTGAAAGGGCCTTTTGGATAGACAATCGCATTGAAACAACCTTCTGACCAAACACCACCATTAAATTCAAACCTGCTGCGATAAATTTAATTACATACAGTAATCCCTCGCTATATCGCGCTTCGCCTTTCGCGGCTTCACTCCATCGCGGATTTTATATGTAAGCATATTTAAATATATATCGCGGATTTTTTGCTGGTTCGTGGATTTCTGAGGACAATGGGTCTTTTAATTTCTGGTACATGCTTCCTCAGTTGGTTTGCCCAGTTGATTTCATACAAGGGACGCTATTGGTGGATGGCTGAGAAGCTACCCAACTTACTTTTTCTCTCTCTCTCTTGCGCTGACTCTCTCTGATCCTGACGTAGGGGGTGTGAGCAGGGGGGCTGTTCGCACACCTAGACTATACGGACGCTCGTCTAAAAATGCTGAAAGATTATCTTCACGTTGCTACCTTCTGTGTGCAGCTGCTTAGTGAACCGACATGCTGCAAGGTGCTTCGCATACTTAAAACCTCAAAGGGCACGTATTGATTTTTCTCTGTCTCTCTCTCTCTCCCTGCTCCTGACGGAGGGGGGTGTGAGCTGCCGCCTTCAACAGCTTTGTGCCGCGGTGCTTCGCATACTTACAAGCCAAACAGCCCTATTGATTTGTTTGCTTCACTCCTTTAAAAAGGAAGATGTTTGCATTCTTTTAATTGTGAGACGGAACTGTCATCTCTGTCTTGTCATGGAGCACAGTTTAAACTTTTGAAAAAGAGACAAATGTTTGTTTGCAGTGTTTGAATAACGTTCCTGTCTCTCTACAACCTCCTGTGTTTCTGCGCAAATCTGTGACCCAAGCATGACAATATAAAAATAACCATATAAACATATGGTTTCTACTTCGCGGATTTTCTTATTTCGCGGGTGGCTCTGGAACGCAACCCCCGCGATGGAGGAGGGATTACTGTATATGTGTATATATATATATATATATATATATATATATATATATATATGTGTATATATATTGTAAAGGACAGTCGGATTCCATGCCCGGCAGGGACGCCTCTGCTGCATCTGTTCCAGGTAACATGTAATTAGTAGCAACATAATCCAAAGTAAACACAGGTTTTGCTTGGATTGTAAATCACATACATTATCTTTCATTGTCATCCATTCAAGCACAAGAGGATCCACTGATGTGGAGGAAGGGCTATACTTCACCTTGCCAAAGTTGTGTGAAGGTAGTGCTGGGCGGTATACCGGTTCATACCGAAAAACGTTTTTCTTTTTTTTTCTGATATGGATTTTTCTTATACCGCAACACCGGTTTAAATTGCCTAAACGACATTCGGAATGTGGCGCAGCGGGAAACTGTTCAAGTGGGGACCTTTTTCACTCCTACACCGCTAAACACAGATTTGTTGCACTAGGGCTCTTTTTCACTGCTATACCACCAAATAGTGGGCGGTAGCATAGGTATGCCGTGCGGTGAAAATGGACAGAGAGCCGAAAAAAAGAGTCACGTCTGTCGCCTGGAGATGCTTTAGTTTTAAAAGGTCAGATGTGTAAATTCTGTTTCTATACTACTGGATAATACTGTAAGCCAAGTTGTACTTGTTTTATTTGTTTTCAATACAGTGTAATGTACCTGGGTACTGTGTAATATTGTGACAACATGTTGACTTTATTCTCGTACTTTGTCATTAAAGTAGAACATCGTAAACAAACTTCATCGTAAAATGAATATTTAATTTACTAGATTTTCTCAAACCCCGTCATAAGTTATATAGCACATTAAATGCTTTGTGTTAAGTGTTCCCTGAGCTTCTTAAACTGACTTCCTCTGCACTAAGAGGAGGCACCGGCAGCGATCGCCGCACAGAATCCATTCACATGATATTCATGCTCTCTGAACATTTAGAATGCCAAGATAAATACTTGATATAATTTTCATGGTGAAATGCATTAAAGCATGTATTAATCATGTGGGGCACGGTGGCATGGAGGTTGCACTGCTGCTTCGCTGCATGGGTGTCCCGGGTGTACCCTGCCTTGCATTTGCATGTTTTTCTGGTGGGTTTACTCGGTGTGCTTCAGTTTCCTTTCAAAGTCATGTAGGATGTGGGGTTTTGTTATGTTATATTGACCCTGCTAGTGTGTGTTTTGCTCGTATTCATCCTGCGATGTACTGGCAACTCGTTCAGGGATGGACACAACCCTGAATGGATGGCATAATTAAACATGTATAACGAAGATATTTTTAAAGTTCTGAACACTCCGTGGGCTAAGTTTATAACTAGTTTTAATTTCACAAAGACATTTATCGTGTGGTGATTGGTTATGTGGAGAAAGAAAAAGGAAGGATAGAAATTGGGGTTTTGGTACGTCAGATAGAGACAGCAAGCGTGCAATAAAGAAAGCCTGCTCAGAATAACATCCATTGAATTCTGTGTTCGTCTCTCCGACCACCAGATTACAAACCCAATATTTAAACAATATTTAAGTTAAACCTGTGCGATACCCATTCATACATCCAGTTTTTTGGAGCCTTGTCACACCTGCCATAAAGTTCTCTACACTGAACGTACACCGGGGACCCCTTACTGCGAGGGAGCAGCACTGCCGCCACACTACCGTGCATGTTTAATACCTGCTTTAATGCATTTCATCATGAAAATGATATCAACTATTTATCTTAGCATTCTAAATTTTCAGAGAGCAGGAATATCATGAAGTGAATGGATTCTGTATGGTGATCGCTGTCTCCTCTTAGTGTGGAGGAAGTCAGTTTAAGAAGCGTAGTGATTAACAACTGGGTCGGGGAACACAACACAAAGCATTTAATGTGCTACATTAACTTATGGCGGGGTTTGAGAAAATCTAGTAAATTAAACAATGATTTTAGGATGAAGTTTAGTTTACGACATTCTACTTTAATTATAAAGTAAACTATGAGAATAGAGTTGAAATGTTGACTTTAATCTCAAAATTAACGGCGAGAATAAAGTGGAAATGTCGACTTTATTCTCAACGTATAGTTTTTTTTTTTCTTCACCATGGCCCTAATACGATTCCGTAGGGCTATACCACAAATCTATACATATTAATAAAAGGCAAAGCCCTCACTGACTGACTGACTGATTCATCACTAATTCTCGAACTTCCCGTGTAGGCGGAAGGCTGAAATTTGGCAGGCTCATTACTTACAGCTTACTTACAAAAGTTAGGCAGGTTTCATTTCGAAATTCTACGCGTAATGGTCATAACTGGAACATATTTTTTGTCCATATACTCTAATGGAGGAGGCGGAGTCACATACTCTAATGGAGGAGGCAGAGTCACGTATCGCGTCATCACGCCTCCTACGTAATCACGTGAACTAAAAACAAGGAAGAGATTTACAGCACGAGTCAAACGCGGGAACGAAGGTAAATGACGTTAATTTTTGAGTGTCTTTTAATACTGTGTAAGCATACATATTAACACATGTGCAATTAAACGTGTGCATTTACGGGGTGATTTCTCAGGCTTAAAAGCTCGCCTTTTATCAAACGCGGGAACAAAGGTAAATGACGTTGTTCACTGTCTTTTAATACTGTGTAACCATACATATTAACACATGTGCAATTAAACGTGTGCATTTACGGGGTGATTTCTCAGGCTTAAAAGCTCGCCTTTTACTAAAAAGGTAAATGCAAAACTATTTTCAATCATTCTATGATCTGCTTCTCACAACTGAAGGCACCGTGGCTGATGTTACGTCACTTGCTGTCCAACCATAAGCGTTACCTGGTAGGTAACCAGCCACTCACTTCACTCCCTTACGGGAATCGAACCTCTGAGGTTTTCTTTTGTTCTTAATTAAAATTTAAAAGCAATACTTCACCGCTGCTA
>NC_041395.2:178015653-178143153 GCF_900747795.2 Erpetoichthys calabaricus
ATCCTTTAAGACCTGTAAGTTGCGAGGTGGGGTCTCCACAGATTGAACAGATGTTGTTAATGGTGTGGCAAAGCAGTCTGTGTTATTTTACAAAGAATATGCTAAAAATTCACTTATAATATATGCAAAGAGATTATTTAGCTGTGGTTGTTGGAAGTAAAGAGTCAACAAGATGGACTTTTTTTCTCTTTTGCAAACACAAGAAACAGTTTAAGCAGTGTACATAAGAGTGTACATTGCTTGAAAACTTAGTAAGCAGCTGTACTTGGAGATCAAAGTAAAAGAAAAGGAGCAACCAGCACAGAACTATGAAAGATTTTCATTTTAATCGGTTAATAATTATATGTTTGGTAAAACCTTGTTTAAATTAAAAAATGATCACACAGCACCTGTCAAACCTACAGTTACAAGTGATCATTACTATAAAAAGGTCAAATTTGTACACTGTAACCTCTAAGTGTGAAACATATATTGACTAACACCCTGCATTTACAGGTAGTCCCCAGGTTACGGACACCCGACCTACAACTTATGAACGAGGCCGCAGCTGTGACGCATGCGCCTCATTATCTGCCGCTCCGTCATCTTTGGCCGGAGGACGCTGCACGTAGAGGCTGGAGGGCTGCGAATTCGCCGCTCATGCAGTGCAGTGTCCCTGTGTCCCTCGGGCGGCTCCCGGCGGCAAGCGAGCGGTGACCCATGGTCCATAGTCACTGGGGCCACAGCTATAGCTCGTATGCAGGACGGAGGCTTAATGGGGCAGTTCGCTGTCCACCCACCACGCCGCCGCAGCTACTGCTCCTGACTGGACGCAGGCTGGATGGAGCGGTGTAGGGCGTTTCACTGCCCACCCACTACACACGGCTCCCCCCAAAGCGTTATCGGAGGGCGGCTGGTAATGCTGCAAGCGGTGACCCGGTTGTGGCTGAACGAAGGCCATTGAGGATGAACGGGGCGACAGGGGGTAGCATTGTAATTTGCTTCAGGTGGCTGCCTGTTGAATGGGGGTGGTGGTGGGCGATTCACTACATGCGTTTGGCCGCACCGTGTTCGTTCTCGGTGGGCGAACACACGCTGCAGGCTGCATACTGTAGTGAAGGCAACTGTGTGGTGGGTGGATGGTGAACCGCCCCTCGCTACTTCCATTCATTCTCAAAAGCAAGCCTGCTTGTACTGTTACGTACATAGCAGGAAGTTGTCTCTTGTCAGTACACCAGACATGTTGACCAGGGATGCCTGTCTGCTGTGATAGCGTGTACAGTGCTGTGCACAAGAGCTCATCTTAACCTTTTGTCTTCACCCTTCAAGAATGTCTCTGAAACACAAATCTGATGCAAGAGAAAAACCATCACCATTGAAAATAAAGTAGAAATAATAAAAAGGTCAGAGAGAGGTGAAACTCCATCATTCATTGGCAGAGCATTTGGTTACAGTCGGTCAACAATAGCATTTATTAAAATAATGTACTTGTTCCGACTTACATACAAATTTAACTTAAGTACAAACCTACAGTCCCTATCTTGTACGTAACCCGGGGACTGCATGTATTATAATATCCAGTTTGCACTGCTGTACTTAGTCAACCCCACAGGTACAGCTGCTCCACACTAATAATATGGTTATCACACTGAAAAACAATGAAGCCATTTATAGAATTTAGCATGCTTAAAAATAAATAAATAAATAAATAAACTCATACAAACATAAGCCAAGGGGTTTACCATGTGGCCAAGCAAGCAGCTGTGCAGGTGCACCCACCCACGCCAGCAGGCTATCACACTATAAACTGCCAATCAAAGAGCTGCTTATTATGATGACTTAAGGCATGAAAGCTGAAGTAAACATTCTAATGAGGAAGAATCCCTACAACAGCAGTTCCCAACCTTTTTCATGCCAAGACCCCCCCCCCCAAGAGACTTACCTTAGGCTGAGGACCCCCTACCTATCACCATCTAAAAATGACAAATTCCACACGTCTATGATAAACTGCTATACAGACTTTCTACCTATTTATTGCATGTAACAAAACTATACAAAACAAGGCACTTTTACTATGGAAAAATAGACTGCTCATAATCTAGATATATAAAATTCTTTGCGCGTTTGAAACAGAAATTACGTATGACCATGTGATATGGAAATTACGTATGACTACAGAACATACTGTATAATACAGGAACTAATCACTTCGTTTGTGGACGTCATTTTTATATCGTCTTTACGAATTATTATTTGTGTGAGAGTGATTTTACTGGTATTAAAAAGAAGTAAACACAAACACGTGATCTATCCCATAGAAGTGCGCCCCGCGTCGCCCTTTCTACGTGACTGTCGCGGAAACTGCCACATTGGAACTTTTTTTAGTTGGCAGTATTTGATAGTAGAAGAGATGAGGAAAACAGCTTTGCGTCTTTCTACTTTTTAACTGCGCCGAGCTGTAAACAATGTGAAGATGAGACCGCCTTCAGAGGCGAGCAGTCGTGAGAACAAAGTGGACGCTGTGAAGCGTGGAATGTCGGGCTGCTCTGCCGGGTCGAGAGCTCTGCAGTTTCGGGCAGTGTCCTCTCTTCTCGCACTGTTTGTGACACTTCAAGTGCCCTGTCGGCTCCTGGGAGAGTGGACATCTTTGCGAATGAGTGTAATCGGCGCTATCGAAGCAGGACTCTGTTTATAAATTGCCCTACACGACTACTTACTGTCCCTTAAGGTGAGTTCGGGTCACTAAAACCCCACAACATTCAAGGTTGCTTTTGTGATCAATTATTTTAAGAAGATGGAGAGTTTAAATCTAAGAAGATGTACAGACCTCTTCATGTAAAGTGTTGGACTTGGGAATTGTTTGGACCTTCTGCCCGTTAAGCGTGAAAGGGCAGCGTCCACATTTATCAGAATTATTTTTCTCTTAAATCACAGGCACATAGTGCAAGGTTGTCAGGCAGAAATTTGGACGATCACATAGAAAATGTAATTTCTATACCACAGCGGTCGTGTAGCGCCTTTCAAAAGGGATCTACTACCGAGAGATGATCCAAATACATTTTAGCTGCTGTTAGTACTACTTACCTGTTGTGTTTTACTGTTTCATAACTTATAGACTACATTTTATTTTTTTCCCTTGCATTCAGTGAGTGAAGCCACTGGGTAATCAGCTAGTAAATAAATAAAACTCACCCTAGGCCTAATGATACTTTTGTGCTTGGATGTGTTTGCAGTTTGTCCATGCTGGCATAGCGACAATTTCAAATCATTTTCCACATTTAGACACGTTCTGCTTTTGGTTTTTAGTACTTTCATTGAAGAAAAACCTGCCTCACACAGATATGTTGTTGCAAATGGTAAGACACATCAGATGGCTTTTCATTCAACACTGGATGTACATTTCTGAGATTGCTCCAAAATTCTGACAGGGGAATGACAGAGATTTGCATTTTCAAAGTTCCAGCACTGGCTATTTCAAATTCCTTCTGGGACCTTAAATCAAGACAATCCTCTTCAGTACTGAACTAAAATGGATTTCAAATAGATTTCTGATCCAGTTTAAATGACAATTGTCCCGGGGCTTCATACATAACGCTGTGCTTAGAATTCACACAAAAACATGGCGTACGGACAAAGATGGAAAACAAAACTTTCCATCTCCAATAAATCTGACACAGACAATAAGTTATGATGCATTAGCTACATCTGTGCTTTTGTGCAACTGTAATTAAATCCAAGGGCTGTTTATTTACCTGTTCCAGTAATTCGTCTATTACATCTTCAGCCATACCAGATTGTTGAAAAGGCAATATATTATTTATGTGTTGTATCCCTTCAATTAGTTGTCTTCCACCTTGATTTATTAGTTATTGTGATTGGCCCGTGCTGAGTTGGAACTTGGCCAATCACGGGGCTTCACTTTGAACATTATAGATTAGTTTGGTGGCGTCTGAGCAGTAGAGTAGGAGCTTCGTTTAAATGTGAAAGTTTGCGTAATTAATCATAAAGTAAGTGGAATTCAATTGTTTATCCTTAAAGTATATTGTTTATATGTTTAAATTTGTAATTTGGATATACAGTGATCCCTCGCTATATCGCGCTTCGCCTTTCGCGGCTTCACTCTATCGCGGATTTTATATGTAAGCATATTTAAATATATATCGCGGATTTTTTGCTGGTTCGCGGATTTCTGCGGACAATGGGTCTTTTAATTTCTAGTACATGCTTCCTCAGTTGGTTTGCCCAGTTGATTTCATACAAGGGACGCTATTGGCAGATGGCTGAGAAGCTACCCAACTTACTTTTCTTTCTCTCTCTCTTGCGCTGACTATCTGTGATCCTGACGTAGGGGGTGTGAGCAGGGGGGCTGTTCGCACACCTAGATGCTACGGACGCTCGTCTAAAAATGCTGAAAGATTATCTTCACGTTGCTACCTTCTGTGTGCAGCTTTTGAGTATGCTGCACGGTGCTTCGCATACTTAAAAGCTCAAAGGGCACGTATTGATTTTTGACTTTGTTTCTCTCTCTCTCTGCTCCTGACAGAGGGGGTGTGAGCTGCCGCCTTCAACAGCTTTGTACCGCGGTGCTTCGCATACTTAAGCCAAACAGCCCTATTGATTTGTTTGCTTTACTCTCTGTTTCCTTTGAAGAGGAAGATATGTTTGCATTCTTTTAATTGTGAGACAGAACTGTCATCTCTGTCTTGTCATGGAGCACAGTTTAAACTTTTGAAAAAGAGACAAATGTTTGTTTGCAGTGTTTGAATAACGTTCCTGTCTCTCTACAACCTCCTGTGTTTCTGCGCAAATCTGTGACCCAAGCATGACAATATAAAAATAACCATATAAACATATGGTTTCTACTTCGCGGATTTTCTTATTTCGCGGGTGGCTCTGGAACGCAACCCCCGCGATGGAGGAGGGATTACTGTATATATTTAGTACTGTTTTTAAATATAGACGTTTGAGGAAGTTAAAGTATAGTTGAACAGACGCTATATGGAGTTTCACACATTGTTTGTTATGGAATTGCGGTATTATCGTTTCCTCGTGTATAATATGTATATATGTTAAGAATAATTACTTATTTAATTTGAGTAAATGCTTTATGGTTTAACATTCTAGTAATTTCCGATATTGATGTTATCTGGAGTGTAGTACGCCATCTACTGGATAAATGAAGTACCTGTTAATGACTAATGTTAACACTGACAAACTGAAGAGAAAGAAACAGGGATAGCTAATTTATGTTTATTATTATTTATTTAGACCGTATCTTCACATTGTATAAGTTTGGAAGAAATTAATAAATAGAATTTGGACATCTTCATCCATCCCTGACCGGATGTGTGCAGTGGTTGTAATTTAATCCGAACCAATAAAATTCTTCACTACACCAGATATCCATCTATACACAGTGTTGTCTGACAATAGAACAGTGTCAATTTTATGGGTAGCTTTCTCGCCAAGCAATTCCCGGACTCAGGGACTCATATATAACAGTGCATAGAATTCACACTAAAACATGGCGCAAGGACAAAACTGGAAATGTGCACATGCAGAAAAAAAATCCAGATAAATAAAACTGTGTGTACAAGTTACATGCACTTCACCTTTATAAATCCCAGTGAACGTGAAATTTAACGCATGTGCCCAAAGTCCAACCCCGACTCCTCCCATAATTTCACATATTTGAATACTCAAAGCAGTATATAAATATCCCGTTCAGTGTTTTGTTAAAAGACAATGGCAAAAGCACATGGGAAAAATAAGAATTTTAGTGAATGCAAAGTGGAGGCAAGGTAAAATGTATTATTTGTTGGCTTAAGCAGTGGTATATGCAAGAAAAGAAAGTTATGGAGTGATACAGCATGGCAGAGACACTCGAGAAAGTTCAGAAAGTCGCCCCTGAAATAAAAGTGGTCAGATACCAAAGTCAAGGTGAAAAGGTAGGTCGCTGCCCACTGTCTGTTTATTCTGTTTCAGACAATATTACAAATGCTGACCCCCATACTGAGAACGTGACTCCAGGCGTTAATGCTGCTGCTGCACCCAGCCCATCTTTGAGCACTGGCTGCTCACAAACCTCTGCCTCTGTGCTGTAGAATGCTGTTCTGGAGTCACAAAATGCAATAATGGATGCTGTAAAAGATGTGGCCAATGAACTAAGGAATATAAGGGCTGTACTATGTTATACTGACCACAAAGTAAGTGAATTGGTTAAAAAATAAATGCTTCATCTGTTTACCTGTTTTAACATTCTGCTAATTATATTCAAATGAAGTTGTAACGCTGTCCAATTTGGCTGATCATTTGGTGGGTCAGGTTCATCACACCACATCTCTTCAGGTACGGGAAGCCATGATTGCGTGCCACATTAATAGAGTGGAAATGATTTCTATTTATATAAGCAAATTCATTTTCTAAAGGCATCTTTTATAGTATAGCGTCAGCACTGATCGCCACAACAGATACATTGTCTGCTGTTTGCGTGGCTCTTTGAGATGAATCGCTATCCTTAAAAGAACTGCTCTGCCTTTTGAAACATTAGTTGGAAAAAGCACCTGCAAATGTGCATAGCTGCCATTTTTATAGGCTCTCCTCTGCTATAGATGATGTAATGCCAGCTCATTCTTTAGGTGATTCTTCCCTGGCTGATGCAACTTTCCAGTGCTGTTGCAATAGCAATATGCTATATGTTGACCACTCCGATTACATTTGGAAAACCAGATGTTGCAGCAAATTGCGTTTTGATGTTTCTCAGTTCAACCACAGTGTAAAAAAATCTTATTTATTTGGATGACAACGGATAATACCATCCTATTACAGCTGGCATTGCACAGCTCAGTGAGGACTATGAAATACCCGATCGGTCAGCAAGTTCACATTGAAAAGCTCCTGTGACTAAAAACCTGAGGGTGGACAGAACTTGCAAAGGAGCAGGTACAGCACAGTTCCTTAAAGTCTGCCTTTGTAAAGCCGGCACCCGTTCAGCACATAGCTCCATGAAGATCGCTCTTGGAAATCGAAATCAACTTAGAAACCAGCCATCATCATCTATAAATAACATTGCTAGTGTGGCTATTCTAACAATGCTAGAGCAGCTATGGTAGCTAGAATAATTTAGCCATTCCGTGAACCATTATATTGTTAGAGAACGTTTACAATCAAGTGCCCAAATTTTGATGTATATGATACATCCCACGTTATGGATGTGAATCTAAAAAAGAAAGACCACAGAAACACTGTTTTGACGCGGAGTGCTGCCCATTTGCAAAACCGAGCAGAAACTTGCATACGTATAGAGTAATGAAAATGTGTGCGGCTTTACGCAAAGTTTAGTTTTTGTACATCTTAAAGTAAGCGTGGAAACAGGTCTATACAACATTTTTTTGCATATGAACCATTTATACACGAAACCCCAGATATTTATAAAGAAGATACAAGGCTAACATGCTTAACAACTTCAGACAAATTTTGCTGTTAAGCTAACAAGCTATTCGTTTACTAAGCAGCAATTTCAATTTCTCCTTGAAATTTTCTTATTCTACTTGAAAACATGAGTTGCTGCACTTAACATAAGCTTGCTCACCGTTCAAACTCAGACAAGTAGTGCTCATTTTAATTAAAGGACAAAACAAAAAGGTTTGAATTAAGTAAAGTTGCTTTTTTATTTGTCTATTTGTATAGGATGACTCATCCAATTACTTTTTCTCTTAGTTTATTACTCCACTTTCTTTAATGTAAATGCTAATATTCTGGTTCTCTCTCTCTGGTAAAGTTTGCTTTACTGCACAAAATAAGAGGTTTGCTAGAAGCTAGCTACCTACCTCATGTAAAGAAACACTACAACTAATTTACCGAAAAACTTTTTTTTTGATTTACTGATCACTGAGCAAGTCTTTGATAGTGAAAACTCAGCCAATTTAGATAGGTGGCCGATAGAAAGGAGCATCACCATTTCTACCTGCTGTAGAAAATCTAGTCAGGAAGCTACTGAAATGCTGATATTGTTCATGGAAACTATGAGAATACAGAGAACCACTGATAGATATTATGCACAAGCCTTCCACTACACTTATTTATTTTTAATTTTAATAAACTATTGAGATAAGAAAAAAGGTAGAGCTATGTCTGATTACCCTTCCAGGTGGATTAGCGGAGGGCTGCAAACAAGGACAAAATATTCCTCTGGCCTTGCTAAATGGCAGGATATCCCTAACCTTGACTCAGGTTAGACCTTCACAAGTTTGCTTGGCATGTGTAGCCTGAACATGCAAACATGCCAGAAGAGAATTCTGGAGCTGCTTAGGGGCAAGTGGCCTTTGGAGGCAGACTCATTACTTCTATATGGATCCAGCAGATTCAAAAAAGTGCTTATCAATCAAGTCCTTGTGACAAACAAAATACTCCCAGGTCACACTTTAAAAGGAATCACCTCTCCTCACAAGGCGGGGGTGGTGTGGGAGGAGAAACAGAGGAAAGGGCTCTCTAGGCAGAGAAAAGGAGGAGGCTGCAGATAAAAAGAGAAAGAAAAGAATAGCTTTTGTCGGAGTAAGCAATAAACATGAGTGCTCTGCTGCATACTCATGTCTATAAAAGGTGTGAAGTAATATTCTTCATTTTACCCTGGATCCATCACCCTGTGGGAACACACCTGTGTGTTCTTGTGTGATTTAGTTAGTAAAGCCTTCATTTTTTTATTCTAGTCTCAAAATTGTGACATTGTAAATGAAGGGCTTACTCAAGAGCTGCCCTAGGTGGTTATTCTATGTAAACCAATTAAACAAACAAAAAGACAAAGGTGAAATTAACAAAAACTCAACTACTAAAATAAAACAAGCAGTGCTTCCCTGAATGCTGTTTAGTTGAAACTAGCATGCATAAAAAGATCATGACTGGAATATAATAACTTTATGTAGCCATTATCTCATATTTATTACCTAAAGCTCTGTTACATTTTGAGGTGCAAGGGATACCACGGCTTACACTGTTTAAATTAATTTGAGGTAGGAGCACATCTTAGGTAAGACTGCAAGCTATCACAGAGCACACAAAAACTGTAATATTTCAGAATAATCAAATAAAGGCTGGGAGAATAAGTCACCTCTAAAATAAAAATTCAACTACAATGCAAGTGCTCCAAAAAAAGAGAGTTCAATATACCTACATCCTATCCGGAAATTGACTCCAAATATAAATTTTACAGATGCTTTGAAAAAAGCACTACAAGAATCCAGAGAATGAAAAAAAAGTCTTCTAAAACTGTTCTATTTAACTAGGTTGGACCGCTTTATGCATTAATTCAAAAGCAAAAAATAGACAAATACATGGTCTGCAGCCTCACAAAACAGAGATATTACACATATCAGAATAATACAAGATACTTCTAAGATTTCAATGCTGGCCACTGTCAAGTGAGTTTCAGTTTACCATTCTAGCTGAGCCCACTCCTATCTGTTTACACCTTTGTACTCAGTCGTAAGTGATCAGCACAAGCAAGCTAAACAAAGGACACAAGGAACTGATATCTCTAAGCTGATTCCAGATAAAAAGACAGAATTCTACTACAGCTTTGTTCACTTTTGAGATAACTACAAACATTGTTTATTTTTCCATGTTTTATACTACTGGTAGAAACGAAGAGCCAAACAAAGACTGGATGATGAAAAGCAATTGTAAATTGTACTACTGAATGAGAGAAAAAGTGAGGACGCTGAATTTCTGAGACAGAGAAAAGAGAGATATATGATTAACTTTAAAATGCCACATTCACTGTGCAAGCTCACCAGAACTTTCTGAGAACTCCAACACATTCTCCGTGTATATCTGACACTGTTTCAGTTTCCGAGCCTGCCTGCCAAATAAAACGAAGAAAAATAGATCTGCACCACATGGAGTAGCATGAACGGATGGTGCTGCAAAACACAGAGATTCACCATTTACCACAGTCTTTTTATATTCAACAGTACAGATTAAATCTAAACAATTATCTAGGAAAAGAAATGTACAATAGCTGTATTTTTTAGATACCAGGCTCCATGTGCTAAAGCTGGACTGATGCCAGAGGCAAAGGGAGAATAGTCTTTAAGAGAGGAACTGACAGGCTTAAGACAAATTAGCACCACAATTCCTTTGTTGCATAGTTTAATGGGTAACAATTCAAATAGTCTTTACATTATTTAGTACATTATAGTACCTTTAAAAATAACTAAGTATTTTTTACAAATTATATAGAGAAGGCCAATTTATAATCATATTATTGCAACATGTTTTTATTATGAATTTTCTTCATTAAAATTGATCGAACACTTCAGTGGATTTTCTGTGCATGTATCAGTAATACTTCCTCTTTTTAGTTTTTGCATTATCATCCTCTCATCACATTACTGCTTAATGAGGGCACCTTTAGCAACAAGCTCTTTTTTTGTAGTTTTTCTGGACAAGTCAGTTTTGCTCAATGGACTGATAAACATTTTTGCTCTTGTTCCTTGTATTGTGTGCCATTCTGATACTGTTTTTGAGTTTGAAGTCAATCTTTACAGTTTGCGTCTTCTATTTAAGTCATTCGTGACTTTTGATATTTCAAAGGGGAAACAGGTGGACAAATGAACACATAAGCCTCACCTATCATTGGTAAGCCCATACCTAATAGGTTGACCCATATGTATGTGACTGAGAAGCTTGTCTTTTACTTTGAGAATTACATTGCATTTTTGAGTTACGTATTTTGTGTAGCTTTTCAATATAAAGCCATACTGGAATGTGTAGGACAAATGTCAACTTGATGACCATCTAAGGATCAGAAGATTTTAAAAGTTTCAACTGTTTGTTGACATTTTCAAACTCCATTAACCCTTTCCTAGCTTAGAGTATGCCAGAGCCTTTCATTACAGCTTCAGGAATACAGCAGAAAACAGAACTGGTCAAAATGTCAGGCCATAGCAGGACCACACATGCAAACACCAACATGGGGCCAATTTAGAAACAACAGTTAATCTAACATGCCTGTATTTAGGGGGATGAAATAAAAAAAAAAAACACAGACATGTGGATTAGGGCTATCAGAACGAACACCTCTATTCAAACAGAATTCAAACCTATATATAAAAAAAATTACTTGATGCTGTGAACTTTGACTTTATAATTTTTTTTTTTTACAAAAACAGAGCAGTTCAGCATAGTCTGCTTTAATTTTTGGATTTGACATTCAATTGAAGAAAAAAAAAAAAAAACCTCACAGTAATTTGGCTTAATGTTACTCCAGACACGCTATGCTGCAGATCGTTCATACTTTGCACATAACTTCCAGTGTTCTTACAATTTTTAACTGCTAGTTTAAACAGATGTTTTCACTCTTCTCTGCTTTTTGGTTAAAGGATGTACTAACAAACAGTCTAAAGCCTTCTCCAGTAAACTAAAAACATCATGCGCTCAATCCTGTTCTGTTTCACTCTTGAACCTATGATTCCTGATTTGCCGTTGTAAAACCATTCATCCATCCATCCATCCTCTTCCGTTATTCCGAGGTCAGGTCGCGGGGGCAGCAGCTTGAGCAGAGATGCCCAGACTTCCCTCTCCCCGGCCACTTCTTCTAGCTCTTCCGGGAGAATCCCGAGGCGTTCTCAGGCCAGCCGGGAGACACAGTCCCTCCAGCGTGTCCTGGGTCTTCCCCGGGGCCTCCTCTTGGTTGGACGTGCCCGGAACACCTCACCAGGGAGGCGTCCAGGAGGCATCCTGATCAGATACCCGAGCCACCTCATCTGACTCCTCTCGATGTGGAGGAGCAGAGGCGCTACTGTGAGCCCCTCCTGGATGACTGAGCTTCTCACCCTATCTTTAAGGGAGAGCCCAGACACCCTGCGGAGGAAACTCATTTCAGCCGCTTGTATTCGCAATCTCGTTCTTTCATTCACTACCCATAGCTCATGACCACAGGTGAGGGTAGGAACATAGATCGACTGGTAAATTGAGAGCTTTGCCTTACGGCTCAGCTCCTTTATCACCACGACAGACCGATGCAGAGCCCGCATCACTGCGGACGCCGCACCAATCTGCCTGTCGATCTCACGCTCCATTCTTCCCTCACTCGTGAGCAAGACCCCGAGATACTTGAACTCCTCCACTTGGGGCAGGATCTCGCTACCATCCCTGAGAGGGCACTCCACCCTTTTCTGGCTAAGGACCATGGTCTCAGATTTGGAGATGCTGATTCACATCCCAGCCGCTTCACACTCCGCTGCGAACCGATCCAGAGAGAGCTGCAGATCACGGCAACATCATCTGCAAAAAGCAGTGACCCAATCCTGAGTCCACCAAACCGGACCCCCTCAACACCCTGGCTGCGCCTAGATATTCTGTCCATAAAAGTTATGAACAGAATCGGTAACAAAGGGCAGCCCTGGCGGAGTCCAACTCTCACTGGAAATGGGTTCGACTTACTGCCGGCAATGCGGACCAAGCTCTGACACCGGTTGTACAGGAACCGAACAGCCCTTATCAGGGGGTCCGGTACCCCATACTCCCGGAGCACCCCCAACAGGATTCCCCGAGGGACACGGTCGAACGCCTTTTCCAAGTCCACAAAACACATGTAGACTGGTTGGGCGAACTCCCATGCACCCTCCAGGACTCTGCTAAGGGTGTAGAGCTGGTCCACTGTTCCGCGACCAGGACGAAAACCACACTGTTCCTCTTGAATCTGAGGTTCGACTATCCAATGGACCCTCCTCTCCAGAACCCCCGAATAGACTTTTCCAGGGAGGCTGAGGAGCGTGATCCCTCTGTAGTTGGAACACACCCTCCGGTCCCCCTTCTTAAAGAGGGGGACCACCACCCTGGTCTGCCAATCCAGAGGCACTGTCCCTGATGTCCATGCGATGTTGCAGAGACGTGTCAACCAAGACAGCCCTACAACATCCAGAGCCTTGAGGAACTCCGGGTGTATCTCATCCACCCCCGGGGCCCTGCCACCAAGGAGTTTTTTGACCACCTCAGTGACCTCAGTCCCAGAGATGGGGGAGCCCACCTCCGAGTCCCCAGGCTCTGCTTCCTCATTGGAAGGCATGTCAGTGGGATTGAGGAGGTCTTTGAAGTACCCCCCCCCCCCCCCCCACCGACCCACAACGTCCCGAGTTGAGGTCAGCAGTGCACCATCCCCACCATATACAGTGTTGACACCGCACTGCTTCCCCCTCCTGAGACGCAGGACGGTGGTCCAGAATCTCCTCGAAGCCATCCAAAAGTCGTTCTCCATGGCCTCCCCAAACTCCTCCCATGCCCGAGTTTTTGCCTCAGCAACCACCGAAGCTGCATTCCACTTAGCCTGCCGGTACCTATTAGCTGCCTCCAGAGTCCCACAGGACAAAAGGGACCGGTAGGACTCCTTCTTCAGCTTGACGGCATCCCTCACTGCCGGTGTCCACCAACAGGTTTGGGGATTGCCGCCACGACAGGCACCGACCACCTTACGGCCACAGCTCCGGTCAGCCGCCTCAACAATAGAGGCACGGAACATGGCCCATTCGGACTCAATGTCCCCCACCTCCCTCGGGACATGGTCAAAGTTCTGCCGGAGGTGGAAGTTGAAGATACTTCTGACAGGGGGCTCTGCCAGACGTTCCCAGCAGACCCTCACAACACGTTTGGGCCTGCCAAGCCTGACCGGCATCCTCCCCCACCATCGAAGCCAACTCACCACCAGGTGGTGATCAGTTGACAGCTCCGCCCCTCTCTTCACCAGAGTGTCCAAGACATGTGGCCGCAAGTCCGACGACACGACCACAAAGTCGATCATCAAACTGAGGCCTAGGGTGTCCTGGTGCCAAGTGCACATATAATAATAATAATAATAATAATAAATTTTATTTATATTGCACTTTATATTTTATGAACACCCCTGTGCTTGAACATGGTGTTTGTTATGGACAATCCGTGACGAGCACAGAAGTCCAATAACAAAACACCACTCGGGTTCAGAGTGCTTAAAACCTTTAAGCATTAATAGTAGCAAGCAAAAACTGGTTTCCTGTCTCATTTAACATAATTGGAAACAACTGCTATACAGTATTTCTACATTTTCCTTTTATTATTATAACGGCTTTAAAAATTGCCATTTTTAAACAGTATTTTCAGGAAAGCACACTTAGTTACTTCAAACAACATATGTCTTTTGGAGGTTATTGGTGTCACAAACAACTCCTTAAACAAAGGCAAGATGAAAAATTAAAGTTCCAAGTGTTACATTTTTACTGAATCTCTATAGAGGGAAAAGTATCCCATTTAGTTTAATCCTATGGTGTTATTGGGCTGCTCTGCACACTTAATCTACATTCCACAAGCAGTTCTTTTCTTTAAACTCCATATAATTGTATTTCATACACTGTACTATAGCCTACACTTCTTGTAATTTGCTGTTAAATTTTGTTATGCATTTTTTACTTAGTAGCAGAATTTTTAATTTGCTGTTAATGAAAGTAAATGCTAAATAAAATATACAGTATACTTAAAAATCATCACAATGCAACATTTGGCACTTTCAGTAACTCCTTTTGCGTAACACAAATAGACTGACCGTGTCATGATTTATATAAAATATAGATTGGCATGGACTTCATGTCTTTTGCACCAGCAGAAAAGCATACAGTGGAGATGAGGGCTGGTAGAGGGGACAGGGTGCACTGACCAAAATGACAAGTGCATTTAATGTGTTTAAGTAATCAGAAGCGATTTAGTATGGGTTCCATATATGCATTACAGGCATGTGAAGTGTCCCAGTTACACTTTTCACATACAGAAAATCATTTTTTGTGGAGAAGCTTCAGTGCACAAGTCAAGTGCCACCATGTGTCACATTGCAAGCAAAAAGCAAAAATAATAATTATGAGGCACATAGATGCAAGTTAAACACAAACATACTTGTAGTAGGACTTAGAACTTTTAACCTAGTTCAGATATATTCAAATATTCACTCATTTTTAATATAAGTATTCAAGCCCTGATTTTGGTATAATGACAGCTGTGATGTGGATAACATAGAAACTCCACACAGTGAACAACTGGGTACAGCATTCAAGTCTAGTGCAATGGATCCAGAGGGCAACAACATTAAGCATTGTGCCAACATGTAGTCCTAACTCTTTGGCAAATCCAAAAATTAAAGCAGACTATGCTGAACTTCTCTGTTTTTGCAAAAGGGTTGGTAGCGAGATCCTGCCCCAAGTGGAGGAGTTCAAGTATCTCGGGGTCTTGTTCACGAGTGAGGGAAGAATGGAGCGTGAGATCGACAGGCGGATCGGTGCGGCATCCGCAGTAATGCGGGCGTTGCATCGGTCTGTCGTGGTGAAAAAGGAGCTGAGCCGCAAGGCGAAGCTCTCAATTTACCAGTCGATCTATGTTCCTACCCTCACCTATGGTCATGAGCTATGGGTAGTGACCGAAAGAACGAGATCGCGAATACAAGCGGCTGAAATGAGTTTCCTCCGCAGGGTGTCTGGGCTTTCCCTTAAAGATAGGGTGAGAAGCTCAGTCATCCGGGAGGGGCTCAGAGTAGAGCCGCTGCTCCTCCGCATCGAGAGGAGTCAGATGAGGTGGCTCGGGCATCTGATCAGGATGCCTCCTGGACGCCTCCCTGGTGAGGTGTTCCAGGCACGTCCAACCGGGAGGAGGCCCCGGGGAAGACCCAGGACACGCTGGAGGGACTATGTCTCTCGACTGGCCTGGGAACGCCTTGGGATTCTCCCGGAAGAGCTAGAAGAAGTGGCCGGGGAGAGGGAAGTCTGGGCATCTCTGCTCAAGCTGCTGCCCCCGCAACCCGACCTCGGATAAGCGGGAGACAATGGATGGATGGATGGCAAAAAAAATTATAAAGTTAAAGTTCAACACTGGGACTATAATCCACCTTTCACAAATCACGCTATAACTCTGCATAGCTTTAAAATACTTTGCCTGGATTAATACAGGTCGAAGTAGGCTGGAGACAACCCACTCATTAACTTGATTTATCAAACAAAAAAAGACCTGTGGGTATGAATGAAGGAGAATGTAAAAACAGACAAGACTAACTTCATTGTGCATACATTCTTCTGGCTTACATGTCTTTGCATCCTTCATCATAGGTGCTAGCTACTTTTAGCGCAACAAGTAAAACCATTTACATAATACAAAGTTTGAAATATACAGTAACACCAAAACAAGTATGCAACTGTCTTGAAAAAAAAAATGTAAATTTAGCCGGACTGCTATGGTGATCAGATATATTTTGATAACATCACCCTCATTATACAAATATACATACAAATTCTACGACCACACCTTTCCGGAAGTCAGCAAAATTCTTTTAAGTCATAATATTCAAACTATAATTGGAGCCCTTCTCTTTAGTAAAACTTACTACAAAACATAAACATTTAATCATGAACAGGGTGGCACAATGGTACAATAGGTAATATTGTCAACTCATGGATCCAACATGCTGGCCTTAAATCCCACACATGAGTTTTGACATTTACTTAATTTTTTGATGTATTATTCAGCAAAGCACTTGTCATACTGTGCAAATGATGAGCCTGCAATGAGATGTCCATTTTATCTTGTACTGTAATCTGATGTGCAAAAAGATCTTGTACTGTAATCTGATGTGCAAAAAGAAAGTGTATTTTCATAATGTGCTGTAATCTGTAAATTACTAAATAAAACAAAGAATGATTAAAAAGCTATAATTAGCATATTGTCATTTGCTAGGACTGCTCTTGTACAGTGCAGATAAGACTTCAGACTTCTGAGCAGGAAACGAGTTCTTCACTGTAACAAACTATTAAAATGCTGCGAAATGGGAATAGTCTAGATAGATAAACTCACCTGTGCGAGTCTGGAGATGCACTTGGACAGCTAATCTACATAAACTAGGGGGCTTCGCTCGCCAACCCCTGGTGTTGTGAATTTACAAAGAGCGTGATGTATGAATGAGATATAGCATAGTGTGAAGGTGTAGATGACGCATATAGGAAGCAAATAAAGTTGTCCATGTCCAAAAACGGGCTCAGAGAGGTAGATGCCAACTTTGTCTATGGTTTGTCCTTGTGATTTGTTGATGGTCACGGTCAAGGCAGGTTCAATGGGGAACTGTCGCCGTTTAAGTGTAAAAGGTAATTCCAGGTCAGAAGTTGTAAGGTAATTGTAGGAATTAGAACAGTATTGTTAGCATGTGATTCTGTAAGAAGTTTTGGTTTAATAACATTGTGTGGCATGGTGTTGACGACTAAACGTGTACCATTGCATAAACCCTGTTTAGTGTTAAGGTTTCTTAATAGCATGATTATTGTTCCATTTTTAAGGCTAAGATTGTGTTGTGGTAATCCGGCTGGGTTAATAGTGTTCAAATATTCTAAGGGGAAATTAAGATGGTCATTGTCGTCATCAGAGTCAACTTTGTCAGAGCTTAGAAAGAGCTGTGCCACTCCAGGAAGTAATGAAATGACCTGGTTATTAATGTGATCAACATTAATATTTTTTGGACATAATATAGTTCGCTGTGTTAAAAGGGGTATTTGGTGTAATGAGATTGTTGTTCCAAATATCTCCGTAACTCTTTTGAAAGCAATGCCAATTGTCTGCGTATTTTAAGGTGGATTGAAGAATAGCCGAGTGCATGGCATGTGGAACAATAGCTAAGCACTGTGTAAAATCTCCTCCTAATAAAAGTACCTTTCCTCCAAAGGGAATATCATTATTCATCAACGTTTGTAGAAGTTTATGAATGGTGTTGAGTAAGTGACTGGATGACATTAGATGCAAAAGCAAATGAACTATTGTAGGATCTAATGCAGTTCATAAAGTTTTTACTTTCAGGTACATCGTTAGTTAGAAGCTTCTGTAGATATGCAGGATATGAATGTAAAGGAGGCAGTCAAATTTGACCCTTTTGACAATAACGTGTAAATTCATTACTTGTATTGCCAGTTGTTTCTTTAGGGAAGCTAAGTGAATGACAATGATTGCAAATGACATTCATTAATCCCAATGAATTTTAATGAATAGTGGACTCATTATTGAACGCGTTGTGAGCTAACTGGCGCAATCGTTTAGCAGGTGTCTGTCGTTTATGTCCTTGACGTGTATGTTTTGTCTGTGCCGTTTGAGAGGTGCATCGTTGTATGTGCAGGATTTGGGACGTGCTATTCTGGAGCTCTAATCGATTTGCCTGTGCTGTGTGAGAAGCCCGTTGCAGTTTACAGCGTTAATTGTTTGTATTGAGCCTTGCCCGTTTTTGTATGTCGTTTAGTCGTCCGACATGTTTTTTTTTTTTTTCATGCGGGTTCGTGTCTTTGGTCCCGTCACTCGAGCCGTATCGTTTTGTACCTGTGAGCGTGAATTCATGACTTGTTTGTTCTTCAGCGTTAGAAATATGGATAAGTAATAAGGAGGATCGTACTCACTGTTAATATGGAGCCTTTTCTGTGGTTGAACGGTTAATAGTGCATCAGTGTAATGAGATCGACCTATGCTGCATAATTTGAATGTGTTCAGATGATGTATATTTAATACGGACGGTTCGTTCAGTAATGGGGCTTTGTGTCTCATTTCTTATTTATGTTAGCGTGGTCGTGGGTCCGAGCTGTGCCACTCCAGGAAGTAATGAAATGACCTGGTTATTAATGTGCTCAACATTAATATTTTTTGGACAGAATATAGTTCGTTGTGTTAAAAGGGGTATTTGGTATAATGAGATTGTTGTTCCAAATATCTCCGTAACTCTTTTGAAAGCAATGCCAATTGTCTGCGTATTTTAAGGTGGACTGAACAATAGCTGAGCGCATTGTAAGTGGAGTAATAGTTAAGCACTGTCTAAAATCTCCTCCTAATAAAAGTACTTTTCCTGCAAAGGGAATATTATTATTCATCAACGTTTGTAGAAGTTTATCAATGGTGTTGAGTAAGTGACTGGATGCCATTGTACATTCATCTATAATTAATAGTGTGGCAAGACGGATGTCACGTGCATTGTTACTGTGCATTGTCATAGTGGATACCAATGTTTCTGTGATTGGGACCGGTATTTGGAATAAGGAGTGACATGTGTTTTTGGAGCCGAGACATTTTTTCTTCCGCGGTTTCAGAAGCGCTTTGTAGGTGCCAACGTGATTTGTGCATATTTGCGTTCTTGATTTGTTTCAGGGTGCACTGTTCCAATGAGATGTAATATTTGTCCACATACGCGAAAGCAGTATGGGTCATTGCCTTTTGGTGACCTGATATTTACTCCGGTAGATGCAAAATCAAATGAACTATTGTAGGATGTAATGCAGATGCGCCGCCGTGTATTTTGTTGTTTCATGCGGGTTCGTGTGTTTGGTCCCGTTATCTGAGCCGAATCGTTTTGTACCCGTGAGCGTGTATTCATGACTTGTTTGTTCCTCAGCATGCGAAATATGGATAAGTAATAAGGAGGATCGCACTCACTGTTAATATGGAGCCTTTTCTGCAGTTGAACGGTTAATAGTGCTTTATTGTAAGGAGATCCAACTATGCTGCCTAGTGTGAAGGTGTTGAGATGACGTATGTTTAATATGGACGGTTCCTTTAGAAATGGGGCTTTGGGTGTTACTTCTTATTGATGTTAGTGTGCTTGTGGGTCTGATTCGTCGTTGTTGTGAACGTTTCGTGTGCCATGTCTCGTCTCTAATGGGTCTGGCGTGGCGGTCACGGCTTCTTTTTTTTGGTGCGTTAGGAGCCTGTTAAATCCTCCTGTTTGTGTGGGTCCCGTTTCGTGTGCAATGGGATTCGTGCGGCGCTGTGTGCTTTTTCGCCGTCTGTGCTGATGCGGTGTTAGAGGATTGGTGGGGCGCGAGCGTCTTCTTTCTTTTTGTGTGCCAGGGGCTTGTTGAATCCTCCTCTTTGTGTGTGTCCCGTCCGTTGCTTGTAGGGTGGGTGGGGTGGTTTTGGGTTCTTTTTTTTGTGTGCCAGGGGCTTGTTGAATCGTCCTCTTTGTGTGTGTCCCGTCCGGTGCCTGTATGGGGGGGGGGCTTTCAGGTGGGCGCGAGCGGCTTCTTTTTTTTTTGTGTGCTAGTTTCGTGTGCAATGGGTTTCGTGCGGCACTGTGCATCGCCTGCGTTTGACTCCTTTTTTCTGTGGTCGCGGGGCCTCATTTCTTTGACTCCTTTTTTCTGTGGTCACGGCCGCCTCTCGTGGAGCCTCATTTCTTGGGGCGCCTGCGCAGTACGTCTTTTTGCGGCTACGGCCCATGGCCGGATGTCCCTGCGTCCATCCGGTTTAGCATTCTCGGTTAGTAATATGGATAGATCATACTTGCCTCCTATTACAATTAATCCATATTTCTTCAAGTATTAAAATTACCAAGGACACTTGAAAATTACATTTTATTTTAATACAACAGAATAGTAAGTAAGATATTAGTTGAGGATCAGGTAATGTGTGTCAGTGCTCATTAGCCCTGGTATTAAATACTGTATGTAGCAACTGTGGCTTTCCAGTTATAGAAAAGGGAACTATGATCACCATTGTTTTGCAGTAGCTTTATTGGTTTCCTTAGAAGGTGCAAAACACAACTCTTAATACAGCAGCCTGTGTAATTTGGCTTTATATCTCTTGCCTGCTCTTTTCGCAATGGAAAGAGGAACACAATCCCTGTTTTGTGGACAGCATGTACATACAAAGTTTCAAAATCATTGTCTTGGGATACTCGGGTAAAAACTTCCCCAATTTAATCACACCTACAAACACACCCCTAACAGTGTCACACTCTCATCTGGTGCCAAAAATGTTGAATATCTCTCTTCCATCCAGCCTCCTTTTTCAAGTTCTGAGAAAACTGATACTTTATTTTACTCCTTTCACTCTACAGACATCACTATAACAAACTAAAGCAAGCAGTACTACAATACAAGAGAGAGACTTAATCCAAAAGACTGTTTCAGTGCCAGTTTAATTTAACACATCCATTGCAACTACCATTATTATAGAAAAAACAAGATGTCTTAAAGTACTTAAAGCAGATCCTGGATTGAGACTGGGACTGATAAAGCTTCGTGTACACATGCAGAACATCACTGCTTAAAAGGTGTGGAGAGCCATCTATTTTTAACACTCATCTGTTAAAAAAAACAAAGATTCACAACTATACCAAAGTTATAAACTTCTACTGCATCATTAGGACATATGAACCAATCCCGTGTGTGTGTGTGTGTGTGTGTGTGTGTGTGCAAGAGCTTTCTCTTACAGTGCTCCACAAATCTGGAATTCTGTCCCTGCTCATATTCTCCAACTAGATTCAATAACAAAATTTAACACTATTCTTAAAACACACCTCTTCAAATTAGCATATCAAACACGACTTTATTATTTGTCAAAGAATTTGTTTTAAATGTGTTACTTCTTTCTTGCTGTATTGCTGTTGATTTTATCTTTATCAGTTCCTACTTATATTTTATTGTTGTTTAATTCTTTGTAAGGTGACCCTGAGACGCAAATATTTGTGGAAAGTGGAAAGGAGGAGGACTCGCTCTATATGTGAATACGAGATGGTGCAACGCTGGACATGTAAACGTAAAAATCTCCACTTGCTGCAGGGACATCGAACTGTTGGCCGTAAGTTTGCGTCCCTATTACTTGCCCAGAGAGTTTGGACACATCATTGTTGTTATTGTATACATCTCTCCTCGGGCGGACGTGGAGATAGCGGGTGACATCATCCATTCTGATGTTGCTAAACTGCAAACCCCGAGGCGCTTGTGCTAATCGCTGGAGACTTTAACCATGTAACACTGGACAAAACATTACCTGCCTTCTCCCAGTATGTGGATTGTAACACCCAGGGAAATAGGACTATTGACCTACTGTATGCAAAAGTTAAAGACGCATACAGCACCACCCCACTGCCTACACTTGGGACAGCAGATCATAACCTGGTTCTGCTTCAGCCTCACTACAAACCAAGGGTGAGGGAGCTACCAACAACCACACGCTCATTCAGGAAGTGGTCCCCTGAGGCAGAGCAGGCTCTGAGAGACTGCTTTGGAACTACAGACTGGGATATCCTGCAGAGATCATATAGTGAGAACATTGAGGAGGATGTTGACTGCACTACTGACTACATCAACTTCTGTATGGACATTGTAGTTCCAGTAAGAACAGTACGCTGCTATGCTAACAACAAGCCATGGATTACAAGTGACATCAAGGGCCTTTTGAACCAGAAGAAAAGGGCTTTTGAAGGCAGTGATCAGCATGAGCTCAAGCGCGTGCAGAAGGAACTCCGAGTCCAGCTCAGGGCGGCGAAGGAGCAGTACAGGAGAAAGCTGGAGCAGAAGTTGCAGAATAACAGCATGAAGGAAGTGTCGGATGGGATGAAGATCATCACTGGCTGCAGCTCGAAGCGGGGTGCCACCATTGAGAGAGACGTGGAGAGTGCAAACCAGTTGAACAACTTCTTTAACAGGTTTGACCACCCTAACCCACTCTCACTTCGGAGTACTGCACCCTCCACCCATCCTTCTGCTGACACCAGCATAGGAG
The DNA here is from genome assembly GCF_900747795.2 of Erpetoichthys calabaricus. Taxonomy (NCBI): domain Eukaryota; kingdom Metazoa; phylum Chordata; class Cladistia; order Polypteriformes; family Polypteridae; genus Erpetoichthys; species Erpetoichthys calabaricus. The sequence continues at coordinate 178,038,163 of NC_041395.2, forward strand.
AGTTTCCCCCCACCCATAATTACAGCAGCCCAGGTAAGCAGAGAGCTGAGGATACTTCGTGCCAGCAAAGCAGTGGGTCCAGATGGAGTATCGCCATGACTGCTGAAGGCCTGTGCGTTGGAGCTGGGGAGTCCTCTACAGAGCATCTTCAACCTGAGCCTGGAACAGGGGAGAGTCCCGAGGCTTTGGAAAACATCATGCATCACCCCAGTCCCAAAGGTATCACGTCCTAGTGAGCTGAATGACTTCCGGCCTGTTACTCTGACATCACATGTAATGAAGATCATGGGGCAGCAGCTGCTGCTTCACCACCTGAGGCCACAGGTCCACCACGCCCTCGACCCTCTGCAGTTCGCATACCAGGAGAAGGTGGGAGCGGGGGATGCCATCATTTACATGCTACACTGATCCCTCTCCCACTTGGACAGAGGCAGTGGTGCTGTAAGAATTATGTTTCTGGACTTCTCTAGCGCCTTCAACACCATCCAACCTCTGCTCCTTAGGGACAAGCTGACAGAGATGGGAGTAGATTCATACTTGGTGGCATGGATCGTGGACTATCTTACAGACAGACCTCAGTATGTGCGTCTCGGGAACTGCAGGTCTGATATTGTGGTCAGTAACACAGGAGCACCACAGGAGACTGTACTTTCTCCAGTCCTGTTCAGCCTATATACATCGGACTTCCAATATAACTCGGGAGTCCCGCCACATGCAAAGGTTCGCTGACGACACTGCTATCGTGGGTTGCATCAGGAGTGGGCAGAAGGAGGAGTATAGGGACCTAATCAAGGACTTTGTTAAATGGTGTGACTCAAACCACCTACACCTGAAAACCAGCTGGTGGTGGATTTTAGGAGACCCAGGCCCCTCCTGGACCCCGTGATCATCAGAGGTGACTGGGTGCAGACCTATAAATACCTCGGAGTGCAGCTGGATGATAAACTGGAATGGACTGCCAATACTGATGCAAGTGAGGACAGAGCCTACTATACTTCCTTAAAAGGCTGGCATCCTTCAACATTTGTAATAAGATGCTGCAGATGTTCTATCAGATGGCTGTGGCGAGTGCCCTCTTCTACGCGGTGGTGTGCTGGGGAGGTAGCATAAAGAAGAAGGACGCCTCACGCCTGGACAAACTGGTGAGGAAGGCAGGCTCTATTGTAGTCATGGAGCTGGACATTTTGACATCTGTGGTAGAGTGACGGGCACTGAGCAGGCTCCTGTCAATCATGGAGAATCCACTGCATCCACTAAACAGTATCATCTCCAGACAGAGGAACAGCTTCAGCAACAGACTGCTGTCAATGTCCTGCTCCACTGACAGACTGAGGAGATCGTTCTTCCCCCACACTATGCGACTCTTCAATTTCAACCAGGGGGGGGTAAATGTTAACATTATACAAAGTTGTCTGTTTTACCTGCATTTTTTATCACTCTTTAATTTAATATTGTTTCTTTATCAGTATGCTGCTGCTGGAGTATGTGAATTTCCCCTTGGGATTAATAAAGTATCTATCTCTATCTTGAGTGTTTAAAAAGGCGCCTAATAAATAAAATGTATTAATATTATGATTTATTATCCAAATGGCCATTTAAGACTTTATTTAAAATAGTGCCATCTACACAGTTCAATTCTAAGGCACTTCAAATTCTCTCCCTGCTCATATAAAAGTATATAATAGCTAATAATAATAATAATAAAAAAAGAAAAAAATAATGAATGAGGCTATCACATTAAAATGAGCTCACCATACTAATTTTGCATCATGAAGCAATGTGTTTGCAAAAAAAGAAAAAAAATTCTTCTTTAGATGGAGAGGAGGCATACTTTGGCATCAGTGTGCAGATATTCTGTGGTAAGATTTCACTTTATTCATACCAAAGGACCCAATGAGTTTCATAAAAATACACTTCACACAATTACACTGCCAGCAGTCTCTTGGAAATTAAAATTTCAAAGACTTAATGCTTCTTACGTAATTAAATTATAGCTTGAATCAAGGACAGGACGAACATAATTAAACAGGCTTTCACATGAGAAATTGTAATTTTATGTTTGGGGTGGGCTATAATTTTTGTGGAAAAATTGATTATAAGGTTGTTGTGGTGTGATATTTTTTTCTAAATGGAAAATAAAAAGACTGTAAATGGGACAACACTTAAACCAATTACCCTTTACTATAAAAAAAAAGGACCTTCACTTCTTTTCCTATTAAAAAGCAGTATGATTATTAGATGGCAAAAAAGCCTTAGTGTTTATCTATCAAAAAAGGACTAACACAGTATCTTTAAAAACAGCATAGAGTTTGATACTAGTAAAAGCAGTCAACAATAATGTGAATAGTCTGTCGAAGTCAAAATTTTATCAGATAATGTATATGTTGGGAGAGAAAGAGAGAAACGTCATGAAAGTAGTAACAAAGTACCTTGTTTATGTTGAAAACTAAAAACGAGGTAATAATCCTCAATTCTTCTAAATGTGCCATATTTCAATCTCCTCTCCACCCTTTCCAAGTCTTGAAAGAACAGTGAAGTTTGTACAAATTCACCAGTACAATATTTAATTTACCTACTTCATATCATAAAACATTACCAATCATTAAGAAATAATTGCCAAGTTTAAGGGTATACATTTCAGACTTGGTCAGAGGTACACTTTTGTACATAGCAGAAGATAGAGTCCTAAATAAATAAGTAAAATGGGCTGCATGATGCTTGAACAGAAATCAATACTTGTGAGTGACTAGTGATCCATACACTATCCCTGCCTTGTTCCCTTTGCTGCAGACATAGTCTACATTTTCAGACGGTCTGACAAGAAAACTTTGTTGACAATGACACTGAATAAAGTAATGAGAATACAAGACAAAGAAATCATAGACATAGATGCATTTCTAACCTAGAACAGGCCTTCTATGCATTGCTTTAGGGGTAGGTTCGAGGTGTGGCTCCTCATGACACCATACTTCATAAAACAGTTAATTTAAAATGCATCAGTAACATGAACAAAATCACTTCTGGAATGGGAACTTGACTGCCAAACAAAAACATTTAATGACTAGATCATTTTAGCCTGCAGAATTATACACAATGTTTCCCAATGTCTTAAGAAATCGGACAGAAATCAAAGGAATCTTCTATGCATGACAAACAAAAGATTCCATGATTTAAGTGTGACTACTGGTATTACATTACAGCAAGACCATGTTGATTTTTATTCAGAAATAAATACCAAAAAATTATCAAGAAAGATATACATTTCAAGTTTTTTGTTCTCATATCAGTTTGTTAAAGTAACTGCACTGGTTTTGTGAATAGCATATTATGTGGCAAATCCCCATTGTTCTACTTTTGGAAAAAAAAAAAAAAAAACTGCATGAAGTCTCATGAACAGCCAGGACCTGCAGGGCAACTAAATATTTTGTTTCTACTATAGCCTCCCACCACCCCCTTTTCCAGCTACATATGCATTTGATTTTCTCTTACCCAGGATGCTCAGCTGGTGTTCCTTAGCCTTTACATGAATTAAGGGATATACTGCCTTTGTCAAAAAGGGGAATGAGATATCTGGAATGTTGCCTTTCTAGGGATTTATTTAAAGACACTCTTCTGTATAGTGTGATATATAAAAATGTTTTAAACTGATGATGACCTTTGACTGAATACACAGTGAACTGTATATAACAACTGCCTCACACTCCAGTTTGTTTTCCACCTAATCAATGTGAATTCATATGTTCTCCTTGCTATAGCTCCTTCCCATGTTCCAAGCACATGTATGCAAGGATTGCTGACAGAGAAATTGTGAGTACAGATTTGTATTTGAACGTTCCTAGTGATGGACTTGGGCACCAGCCAGAATTAGAATCTGGTTTTTGCCTGAATTTAGCGTACAGGCTTTTGGCTAACATTAACTCAAAAAAAAAATGGTAACACAAAAAAAAAAAAAAAAAAGGAATGGATGGGTGGGTGAATTCAAAAAGTGGATGGATGAGTGAATGGGTGAATACTCCACTCTCAAATTGAAAACATATTTTCTAAATGTGTAATCCTAGCTTCTATGTGCAGGTCTGGGTATCTCAGTTCATAAGCCTTGCACACACCGGCAGCAATACAGGCGAGATAATTAGATTAGATTTTTTTTTTTTATCACACGCCTTCACTATAACCAAAAACAAAAAGGGCAAAATACACTTGTGGGTTACCATGCAGCTTAAAAGCATAAACAAACACTTCTGCATACTGCGCCTACAGTGCTTTATGACTCACTGCAAAATGGTTACTTTCGCCCAAAAGGTGCTACAAATACATACACTGTTAAGAATGTGAAAAAGCACTGTTTAATCTCAAAACACCAATGTTACTCCAATTTCTTAATGTACAGATGAAAATTAGTATTTAAAGATATACACTCATTATTTAAATGCAAAAATAAAAAATAAATTTAAAAGGTCTAGATATACTAGAAATTATCATTCACCTTAAAATCCACCTGACTTTGTTGACAACAATGTTTTTTTTTTAAATACAGCAGGTCAGAGACACTCTTCTGCCTCAAGACTTAAGCTGTTGATCCTGCTTAAACAGCAGCTCACACCATATTCCCCACCAAAAGAATAGTGGCCTGTCCAGCTATATGAATCTTCCTACCTCTTTATAATAAGCCAGGAAAACCAATATGTTTTTGAAGACTTAAGTGTAAAAATAAGAAAACATATATGCCCATTCAGAAATTAATGCCAAATATTTTAGACAAGCACTGCAATGATTACCTCACTAAAACATTTTTAGGGGCAGCAAGGTTTTCTTAAAACATCTTGTTAAACTCAGTTCCTATACTTTACATTTTATATCCACTTAAGCATCTGTTTATGACTGCATTAAGCATAAAATAATAAAGGGCATAGAGTGAGAAAAGAATGCATAAAGAAAAAGGAAGAAATGAAGTCTCCAGAATGGTGAAAGGTACCCAAACACTAAACTGAAACATAATTGCCAGACTTGCAGATGAAACAAAAAGGCAGCAAGGAGAACAACATATATTTTGAAATACCAATAAAACCAGAAGTTCTGCAAAATGGGGGCTAGAGTTTACAGTTAGTCACACAGATCACAGAGGCACAGGCGTTGCTCTCCAAATTAAGGTGTGGTGGGTGGTAATCTCTTAAGAAATACTTAGCCAGATTTGCAAAGTGAATGAGCCAGCTACTCACAAAAGTGAATGAAAGCACATTCATCTCTGTGTCTGACAGAATGGCCAGAGACAGCAGTCAAATACCGTGTAATTAAATTACATAAAGAGTTCATATCTTAAATGGGGAGAATACTCTGTATAAAAATAATATTCAAGTAGTCAATATTACCAGTCAGGCTCTGATCACTTTTGTTGTGACAAGTCTCATTTGACTGATTAGTTACAAGGTTCAATTTTAAAAACAAGACTACAAAGCAAGATCTATGGCAAACTAGAGATCACCTTACTGGGAACAAAGGAGACTTCCCTATTTCATATATATGAACAGAATCTGCCCATGACAAAATGAGTTTACAATACTAATGGCTCAAGTGATAGCATAAAGTTTTAAAGATAACATGATTATGCTCCGTTCAACCCTCAATTACAGGTCTCTCAGGCTAGGATCAAAACAGCACAACATGCCTCTTCAGAACATTGTTTAGTTGATAGTCACATCCCGACTATACTTGCTGACCGATCACTGCATTTAAAAGTTGCGAAAAAGTTTAAAGTCGACCCAAGCAATATGACAAATCTTACGTTCCAGGTTCTGTATTCGTTCCTATACACACAGAAACCGAAAAATGAATCCCCAGAACATTACTTAATTTTAAAACATAATTTGGGATGAACGGGATGATCCAATGCCAACATCTGAATGTTCCACAATCCCCACCCTTATTGCTATTGTGAAGGAATTGGCAGATAAAAAGGCATATTCAAAGAACCTCCCAAAATTTGACACACACCAATGGTAATATGTACTTGTTGCTACGGGGCTGTCAGCCCCGAAACAGTCGTAAAGTTGACGGTTCGGAAAACGCACCTAGCACTTCTCGAGGTATGCTACATTCTGAACAGTTCACACGTGGTCACGTGCTTGAAGCGAAAACAAGTGAGCCATCGAGCATTTTGAAGTGATATTTATGGAACACAGCACCGGCGTCTAATAAATGCGGCTTTTTCGTCCTTTACATTTACTCCTACTATGTAAATAGGATGCAACTAAAGAAAAACACAAATCCATTTAATTATCCCTTCTGATGAACTATACACATTAAAATAGCAGAATAGGAAAGATATGCCATGGTTACTGTACCTGAATCTGGGGGAGTCCTTAAGGCACTCCTCGAAATCTACCATCACCTTCATTTTATTAATTATTTAAAAAAAAAAGACAAGGAAAAAGAACAGCTGAATGTCGAACGAAGGTGTTCTCGAGGGAAAAAAAGAATGCTATTATATTCCTAAAACTGTACGCTTGGAATGAATAAAAGTCAGTCCATAAAAAAGAATGGAATGCAACTAATTAAATTAAAATCGTAACACTGAGTCCGGTCATCGCAACGCTGTGCGCGTCGTGAGCTGCTTCCCTATGCTCGACCAAGGAGACAACCTGACGGACAGACGTACTGACCAATGAGAGAGCAAGTTTTGATTTGGAAATGAGTCACTATGACCAATCGGGGCACGAGGTTTTGGACAGAAAGGCGTAGTTCTTTCTGGCTTCTTGGCTTCCCGGATCAGCGACGGGCGGGGAATTAAAGGGAGGGAAGCGTTTCATATTTAAAGGGAAAGATTAGTTATCATAAAGAGGACTTTTTCTCTCAAATATTCTTCTTTTAAGACCGCGTCCACAGCACTTAATGAGAAGATACAAGCGTTGGGTCACAGATATTTATTTCTTATCCATTCATTCATTTTCTTAACCAGCTTATCCAGGGCAGTGTAGCGGGGTAGCTGGAGCCAATCCTAGCAATCATAGAGTGCAAGGAATGGACAATACTTGTACAGGGAGCCAGGAAGGGTAATTAACACAAGTGTATTTTTCAATGTATTTGGACTGTGGGATGAAATGGGAGCACTGAGAGGAAATGCACTAACATCTGGGGAGAACATGCAAACTTCTGAATTTCCCCTTGGGATTAATAAAGTAAGTAAGTATCTATCTATCTATCTATCTATCTATCTAACTCCATGCATTGAACACTCAGGAGGTGAAAGCTGGTCTCCTTATTGTAAGGCATTAGTGCTACCACTGCTTCCATGTGCCAAGGTTTTTCATTCTGTATTAAACATTACATCCAGGAATGCTTAATAATCCTTAAGGCTCTGAGCTGTTCTCTGATCCCATAAATCATTTAATTCTACTCAATAACATTATTGTAACAGTTGTTTGATACCGTGCAGCTTTGTGACTTCAAACCTGAGGCACATTCTCAATAGGCTGGTGTTGCATCTTGTAACATCACCACCTGCAAACAGTTGTCTTCAGCTGTGTTATAAAGTCATCCTTTATCCTTAACTTGGTATTTTTGTGCCACACCTCAGTTTCCTTCCTCCACACACTTTTCAGAAAACATATATGTACACACTGATGGTCTGTTATTATGTTGTGAAGTTAAATATTGTGTCAGCACTGTTATAGATAGATAGATAGATAGATAGATAGATATTAATGCAGATGAAATTCACTTTTTTTTTTCAGCAGCATGGACTATACGCATACAGTACTGCTAATTAATAAAATAAATTGTGGACATTGGAACATTGTGGACATTTTGCACATTGTGGAATTGATTTGTTAATTTAATTATTTGTTTCCACAAGTTATCCCATTAGATGAGTGGTAAGTACTTGTCTTTAAACACAGAAAAATATGAAATTCTATTAATGGAAATCCTGCAGATGCAAACAAATATTGTTGATTTTTAAATTAGATGGCTTCATGCAAACTGGACATTATCTTTGAAAACCTCCTATTCATTTGTGCTCACATAACAGCACTATTCAAGATCTCCTTTTCCAGCTGAGAGAGAGAGAGAGGTTAGTAGCACACGCTGATACAGTGCATTGCTGCACTCACAACATGACGAACCAACTCAGGATCCCAGGCACCTCAGCACCACACAAGTTCAGATGGAATGGAACCAGTGTGAGGTTTTTTATGGTGGCTAGAGTGCCAATTCTACCACCAACCCCCAGGTTTTTCCCTGCAGGTTGGAGAGCCTACATGCAGGGCTGGATGCAGATTAATGTCATACCCAGGATGGAGCAATTGCTGGTTAAGGGCCTGGATCAAGGGCCCAACAAAGTAGAGTCACTTTTGGCATTTACGGGATTCAAACCAGTAATCTTCTGATTTCCAATGCAAATTACTAGCCTCAGAGCCACCAATCCGCCCAGTTGAGAAACTTAGAAAAATTAAGGCATATGGGATACACAAAATTGAATTAACAGATTTATTTCAATAAGAATTGACTTCTGCAGTGCTTTATTCAAAGACTGCTCAAATTCTTCATTTTGTAGCATTTAGTTAATTTAAAATAAAAAGATGCTGCAAGAATCATTCCTAAAAAGTAGGAAGTACCACCATATAACTTCAGTTGCACCTGTACTACACAGGTTTCCAGTCAAATTTAGTGTTTCACCATGAGAGGTGCTCCAAAGTGACAAAAGATGCTACTTACTGAAATGGCTGTGTCTAATGGCAAAGTCAGGCACATGTGTTAGGACCATCTTAACTGGGTAAGGATGCTTGATCCACTAAACAGATGTAAATTAAGAAAAGTGAATGGAACTGATAATGAGATAAAAATGAGCAAGAACAAATTATCTAGCACTTGAAAGTAGAAGCAGACAAAGAACGAGTGAAGGTAATGGTGATAATTCATACTTGTACATGAGAACACACAGAACTAAATAAAAACTTACCAGGTACTCCACACAGAAGCTGCTTAGAAAGAGCCTACCTGCAAACTTATACCCTCCCTTTTTTCAGTGTATATTGTTTTGACCAAGGTGCTGTAGAAACAGATAGGATTCCAGAGCCTACAGTATGCCAGTTCATCATAACTTATTCTAAATTCAGTGACATGGTAAAATGAAGGTGTTTGAATTTTATGACTGGATTTTCATGACTTACCTCATGATAAACTAATCTCGGTGACCTGAGTAGTAAATCCATGGAATTACCTCTTCTGAACTCTCAAAGCTGATTCACATATTTCTATAGAAAGTGAAAGCGGAGCCTCATAATAACTTTATTCCTCCGCTTTCTTTGGTTATTATTGTTTCTTGTTATTATGGATAGCAGATATTTTGTTTTATATTTATATTTGTGTGAGGAGTGTCACAGACAGCCAGGATCCTTGTCCGGCCAGGACGCCCCTTCACTGTATGGACCGTGGGATCAAGCCTGGTCAGAACAGTACCTCCCCTGGGACGCTAGATGGCAGCCTCCCTGGGTGGCAGTGTTGCCTCGGATTCCCGCAGGGCTCCATGGGAGATGGAGTTCTCTTCAACCATGTTGGAATCTGGGGGATTCTGCCAGGGGGCGCTGTAGTTGTTCCTGAGCCTGTGCGGGTGGTTCTTCCACCACACCGGAAGTGCAGCAGGAAATGGGTCATGAAACACCTGGAGCACTTCCTGGTGGGCTATAAAAGAAGCCAGCAAACACCACTCTGGAAGCCAGAGTCGGGAGGGGAGAAACTAAGCTTGCCGGAGAGGAGTGGAGAAGTTAAAGAGAAGTATTGGGATTGTGATTGATAGTGCTTATTGAACTGTGCTGTGGGCTCGTGGGAATGGGGAAGACATTCCACACGAGCGAAGAAAACTAAAAGCACTTTGTTTTTAGTAGTGTGCCTCCTGTGTCTGTGTCGGGTAGAGCGCTGGTATAGCGCCTCTTATTGTCATAGGTAGAAGACCTCAGAAGTAGTAGTAACAGAAGAGTGGAAATGTAGTGTGCATCAAATATGTTTCACAATTAGTCACTGTGAATTATGTTTTAGTTAGTTATGCTAACAATATACTGCATGTGATTGTTTTTTCTATATTTACAGGTTTACACATAAACTTAGTTTGCATATGTCTGTATAAATAAAAGAAATTTAGATTTAGAACAAGGCCCTTTTGAAATATATATATCCAGACAGATAGTATAAAACTGCATAGTTAAAGATCTAGAAATTTCCAGAACTTTTGGATTTACATGGAGAGAGTGAGTAAAGGGGGTTATATATGGAATCATGTTGTTTATTAGGAAAACATTGTAAATATTTGGTTTATCAAAGGGGGGCAGCTATAACTCCCTGCTACTCTTTATTTGTTGCAATGTTTTCTGATTACTATATCATTACTAACTTTCTCTTGAGCAATGAATTAACTCTAACACAAGTTTAAACAGTTTAGTGAAAAGTACTTTGAAAGCAAGCAGTAAATTTAAAAATAATTGTATATCAACTGAGTAGAAAGACAGCATAGAGAAATAAAGTGTATATATGAGCTGCGAAACACTATCGGGCTTTGAGATGCCCCTCTGTTTTTCCCTTGAAAGATTTTTTTTTTCTGGCTTGAGTAACTGCCTACAAGCTGAAGTTAAAATTCTCTGTAAAAGTAATTTTCATTTGTGATCAATCAGAAGATGAAACCCATGTGATATTACACTTCAGCACCAAGAAAATATTCACTTTGTCAGAGAATAGACCAAAAGAAGACATTCTTTTTTCATGTTGAGAGTTCCAGAATAAACTTGACCTGTACAAGAATGAGATATCTTGGTACACAATGGAATTGGTGTTTGTACAATGAGTAAGTGATTCACATTTGAAATGATAAGAGAAGACATACTGTATACAGTTGACAGGTGCCTCTGGAAAACTATGTTGGTGCTACAGTTTAGGTATCCTAAATAGGCTACCTGCTTAGTAGGAAGAGACCAAATACCTCCTGCTTTGTGGAATAGCTCATTGAGATGGCTCAAAATTCTGGTTAAAGACTGACAGTCACCAGTGACTGAAGTGTGATAGTAAATAACATTCACGCACTGTGATCTATAAGCTTTATTGATTTATTACAAATTATAGCCACTTGCCTTGTTAATACAAGGGTAAGTTAAAAAGTGTCCACAATAACGTTTTTTTTCTTTTTACAGTGTTGGCTGCAACTGTAGTTGCAAATGGATGTGTGAGCTTTGATTTTCTAAGTCCCATTCCACACTACCATATTTTCATCTAAAAATGCATACAAGTTTTTGCCTTTTGGTCCACATTACCTGTCCTTTATGAACACTGACAAATAACACTTTTAAAAATAATTTGGGTACTTGCATACTAAACGGACGCCAGTGAAACCTCCCCCACGAAGCCCAACACTAGAATGGGTAGGGGGAAATATTCCAATTTCTATAAATTTCTATATATTTTTTTATCCCAATAAATATGTTATGAATTCGTCAAAACACTTCTCTTTTCCTTTGTCACAATTTGCAGCGGCATATACTTTAGAAAAACCTAATTTTGTAAGTGCCAGCATTGTGGTGTGGGTGAGCAAAAACACAGTTTTTCCGAAAATGATACACTAATTGTGCTCTGATTGGTTCGTGTTTATGTCGTTGCCCTTTCCTGATTGGATCCTGCTCATAACAGAGTTACCTTCACAAACTGGTCGCACTTCATGCAAGAAAAAACATCTTCCAACAGGCGCGAAAGAGTTGCCTTCCATGGCACTAGTTATGCTGCTTACCTGTATGCATCTGAATTGTGTTTTGTAAAGTCTGAATTTTGTATACATGCATAAAATGCTAATTATTTACTGGTCGCTACAGTTTTGTGATAAGTCGTGTGGCTGATGGTGTTACCACTGTAGTGGAAGATTCAGCGCCCCATGAAAATCAGATTGTAATTAACTCAGCAGACATCCTCAAATTAATGTTTATTACTTAATCTGTTCAGTAAGGAGCAGTGCATTCCACATTTTAAAATTAATAACAAGATGCTTAACAAAGTTGATGAGTGTAGATTGCAGCCAATCTCACAATATTACAAGACAGAGTGAGTCACAAATCACTGTACAGTAAAGTGAAGATTTAGACACATGCACGCATTTATTTATGTATTTATTTGGTCTACTGAGTTAGTTTTATAAATATTGTTTGGTACAGGATGTGCTCTGATTGCTGTGGACTGCTCATAATCAATCCTCTCGATCAATGAGTATAAAGCTAAGGCTCTTGTTCAAAAAGCGGACGCCATCGCCATCTTGTTCAACTTACCCCCATGAACCTTAAGTTCAGGGTTTGTAGTAGGGGTGGGCCAGCCTAAAACAAACAACAGGAAGGACAATTTTAAGATTAGGCACCTTTTAACATTTAAGGTCAGGCACCCGATCTAATTTTTAACATTAGGGACCATGAAATAAATTGGCCCACACCCCACAAACCTTAAGATAAGGGTTTGGGGCAGGAAAAACAAGTGGTGTCCGCTTTTTGAACAACACCCTAAAGCTAAATACTTTTTTTTTAACTGTTGCTTTAACATTTGCAATCTTTCCATTTTTTGTCAAGACAACCTTGCCAGTTTCGAAGACTGACAGGGACCTCTGTTGAACCAACTTAGGCTCTGTCCACACTAACACGTCTTCATTTAAAAACAGAGTTTTTAAATTAACATAATGCATAACCACACTGTAGTTTTCACATCGTTTACAAAAGGATTCCAGTCCATACTGAAACGCCCAAAAAAACACATGACATTGACCTTTGCCTACACTGGGCATGACTTCCTTGAGCTTTTTATGCGCTTTCAAACCTATCAGTGCCGACATGATACTCGTTCACAGCACAGAAAAAGGAAGTAATTCTCTAAGGAGATGCCCCGAATTGTCACGTTAATGTGTTGATTACAGTTGAAACTATAGCGAATTCTGTTCTTATCCTATTTATTGTTCCTTATCACTATGGGTTATTGTAACATCTACATTTATATTCTTACATGTAGTCAGTGCACAAATTACATTATTTGTTCATGGCTTTCTTCATTTTTCCTTCTTGTGTCATTCAGAACTTTGACTTTCAAATATTGGTGTTTAATGTTTGACATTAAGTTTGTTTTTATTCCTGTTGTATTCCTTTTAATATTTGTGAAGCACTTTCAGTATGGGTATTATTATTACTGCAGTGCCATAAGTTCAGCTTGATTGCTAACCTGGTCCGTGTTTTTGGAGTTTACATGTTCTTCTCACGTGTATTTGGACTGATAACTTCAGATGCTGTTTTATATCTGTTACAATGTTACAATTATGTCATTAAGCTCTCTCAATTTCCAAAATCTGTTTATTCCTACATGTGTTGTTAAATTACTTCCCACCAGTTTAGACTCACAGGGAGCTCCATAACGTTATTGAATAAAAGATCCCAGATGTTGCTGCAAAAGATGTTAATTACTTTATGCAAATAATATGCTTGTAGAAAATCACTTAATACATGGTGTGGTGGATGGCTGGGGCCCTTGCCTGGCCGGGACGCCCCTTCAGTATATATTATGGGGGAGCAAGCGTGGCTACCCAATACCTCCCCCGGGACGCTAGATGGCAACCTCCCTGGGTTGCAACGGTGCCTCAGACTCCTGCAGGGCTTCATGGGAGTTGGAGTTTAGTGCAGCCCTGTTGTGATCCACAGGTGCCACCAGGGGGTGCTGCAGCAAGAGCTGCTGAGCCCTTATGGGCAGTGTTTTCACCACAACTGGAAGTGCAGCTGGAAATGGGCAATCAAGCACCTGGAGCACTTCCGGGTGCCTTATAAAAGGAGCCAGCAGCCACCACTCAGGAGCCAGAGTCAGGAGGAGGGAGACAAAGCTTCATGGAGAAGAGTGGTGGAGAAAGAAGAAAAGAAACAGAATTAAGTTTGGTGCTGTGTTTGTGGGACTGTGTTGTGCCTGTGGGGACGGGGAAGGAGTTGCCCACAGGTAGGGAATCCATTCCTGGGCTCCCGATTACCGGGTGCCCGGGATTCCCGGACATTTTTCATTTCCGCATTCCCGGGAATTAAACTGCTGTAATTCCCGGGAAAACGGGAACAGCCAAGCTCGCATATATAGTGTGTAAAAATCGATCAAGAAATAACAGAGTTATAGTTGAAAATGATTAAGGTGGCGCCATTGCTACAGTTTGCACTTCATCAGACAACAGCTTTGAACAGCAACTTGAAATTGCAATGCGTCAGTCTGTTGCATCCGCATTATCTGTGCCAAGAAACTTGCCATCACAGAATGATGACAAGAAACTGGATGCATCAGTAAAAGCTGAAATGGCGGTGATTCAGAGAAACGGCAAACGCGGGCGTTATTTAGAACAAGTGTATCAGTATCTGATGATTGTGCTGCCTAATTCAGTGGATACAGAGCATGCTTTCTCAGCAGCTGGCGTACTTCTGCACGAAGGTGTGCTCTTGCCTGGACGACCGCATGCTGGACACATTAATAATAATAAATTACATTTATATAGTGCTTTTCTCAGTACTCAAAGCGCTGTTCACAGTCCACAGTCTCCTTACTGCAAAGCAGCAGCACTACCACCATGCCACCTGTGAGGACGTTATGCTTTCTACGCTCTTATTACCACAACTAAAGATACATATACTTATATGACAGCATGAACTGCTTGTAGATAAGGTTAGTCTTTTATTTGTGTCAACATATTGCAGTAGTTTTATTACAAATAAGTGTCGGTCGTTCTAAAACCGTTCACATGTGAGATGCCCGTGCACTTTGTCATGGCCGGGAGCCCAGGATTCCCGGGAATGAAATGCGGGATTCCCAATTCCCGGGAATGGATTCCCTACCCACAGGTGAAGAAATAGAAATAAAATATTTATTTGTTTTATCAGTGTGCCTCCCGTGTCTGTCTGTGTCGGGTCAGGTGCCAATATAGCACCTTTTGTTACACTGTATAAACCTTTATCTGTATTTTTGGTGTTACTGTTATTAACACAGTTCCGTTCATGTAGGGACTTCAACGGTATTTTAAAAAATAACCAAATTAAGAATTCCCTAAAAAAATAGACTTTCATAGTTTCAAAATTGGAAGATGACATATAGTCAGTATCATGAAATAACAAAAATAAGCATAAAATAAGAGTATATGTGTGCAGTGATTGTACTGCTTTCAAAAGGGTTTTCAAAAATAAAAAAACATTAAACTAACGATTTGTTTAAACTTGTTGCAACTGACATCAGAGCACTCATACTTTTGACTTTTTAATTTTTTGATTATACTGGAAGCCTTGGACTGTCAGGATAAAGTGGTGTTATGTGACAGACAGTAAAATTGTATGTATTCATTTGACATTCATCCACTTTGTTAAGCGTCTTGTTATTAATTTTAAAATGCAGAATGCGCTGCTCCTTACTGAACAGATTAAGTAATAAACATTAATTTGAGGAATGCTCAAGTAAACTGTGTTCTTTCTGTATTCACTTTTGTAAATATTCATTTCACTCATCCTTGTAAAATAAAGCAGAAATAACTTTATAACAAATGTTATAGTAAAGCACAGTGGAAAGCATTTAATTAGCAATGTATTTTAAAATGTCCTTTTAACCAGTTCAGTTATTTCTGAACTTATTACATTTGTTTTTCTGATATGACGTCATTCTTATTCTCACTGTAGTAACATCATTACGCTCTTTGCTATGCTTGCTGTCATTTTGTTTGTTGTTCAGGTGTCAGACAAGTGACAGTGAAATCATATATTGCATTATGTCATCACACCCCAGCTATTTAAAATGGATGTGTTCAGCTTCAAGTGTTCAAGCTTTGGATTCATTACTGAGCAAAAACTTCTAATAATTAGATTGAGGGGTAAGTATTTTACGATTGAGTTAGAAATTGTATTCTCTGACTGTGCTTTTCTTTGGTTTAGTGTTTTGGCTTTGATGGTCTGCTTTGTTTGCTTCTTTTGGTATTCTGATTTCAGCCTGTTTAAAGAATATGGTTATTACCTGCCTCCAGGACACCTCCAGCTCATAATGTGTTCATAACACTTACTATGTTTGATTTGCTGATTTTGAGATCGAGAATTGTGGAAAAATAAAAAATACAGAATTAATTACTTAATGGTTGGAAGCCTGCCAGGAAACAAGAAGAATAAGAAGACCTGAAACTTCTATGAAGAAAGGACCTTAATCTTACTCTTCTCCTTTACAGTTCTGACTTAGAGCATCTGCTCCTTAATGAAATCGACCAAAGAAAACAGAGCCTTGCTGGCACCATTTGTTTTTGAATGGGCTTCTGTTGGTTGTTCTTACAGGAGACTGATTAATGAACATTAAAAAGAAAACAAGCTAATTACAATTCTTCTCAGTTATATAGAGTTTGACTTGGTTAGCTCCCTCAAGGATTTCCACAGGATCTAGTGCCTCCTGCTCGATACACACAAGGTTTTAAAAGCTGCCTAGACACAGCTGGAGAGACACAAAAATAAGACAAGAAACCTGTTCCTGTCAGACCAGAGGCTTTTGTTGGATTGCACTGATGTGCTGCCTTCATAGCTGCTTGCTTTAAGAAGTTAAATCAGCATCAAAACCCAAACCAAGTGCTATTTTTTCAACTTACAGTAAGAGTGCTATTATCTCCACTGCATGTTTTATGATGTGCATATGTGTGTTTATGGGTTAGGATTAGGCTGCAAGATTTTCCAGGGACCCTGTGCCCCAACACAATACAGCAAAAAGACAGGTAACTCAAAGACTGGTAACAAAGAAGTAGAAATCAGTGCAAAGTCTGAAACAAACAAAAGTCAAAACAATCGAAAAGATATTTCCAGAGAGAGACTAGTGTTCCAGGCGGCACGGTGGCACAGTGGGTAGCACTGCTGCCTCGCAGTTAGGAGACCCTGGTTCACTTCCCGGGTCTTCCCTACATGGAGTTTGCATGTTTCCTCCGGGTAATCTGGTTTCTTCCCACAGTCCAAGACATGCAGGTTAGGTGCATTGGCGATCCTAAATTGTCCCTACTGTGTGTTTGGTGTGTGGGTGTGTGCCCTGTGGTGGGCGGGCGCCCTGCCCAGGGTTTGTTTCCTGCCTTGTGCCCTGTGTTGGCTGGGATTGGCTCCAGCAGACCCCCGTGAACCTGTGGTTGGGATACAGTGGGTTGGATAATGGATGGATGAACTAGTGTTCCTCATTAAAAATGTTCCCTTTGGCAAAGAAAATTCGGACAATAGTAGCACATAATCATGGCGTTCTTTTCAAAAAGCTAGTCATACTATCTTAACATTATACACCAGTGAATGAAAAAAAGAAATTACAGGCTCAGAAAGCCACAATGTCGAGAAGCCAAACAAAAAGTCATTAATCCCTAACTCTCGTCTTTAGTTACTGCTCTTACTGGAGTGCGTCACTTTCAAGTAACTCTTTTGAAGTTGTTGCAGTGAATCAACAGCACGTGTGAGAGTATGCATTGCCATGCAACTGTTAACAAAAAATGTCACATCTGGAAAGAGCCAAATCAAAGTCTGCCTTGTCTTGATGCAAAAAAAAAAAAAAAAACGCTAAAGGAATTGTTTCCTAGGATCGAAGAAAATAAAGTGCCTGACTGAGGTTGTGTTGTGCTATGTGTAATTATGGTCACCACACTCAGCATCTAAGCAAAACACAATTATGCTGCCCTCCTTGACTTTGCAACAACACAACTAACAGCCAATAACACATTACCGCTGTATGTCCAGACACACACAGAAAGAATCTTGTAGTTTTATGACACTTTTACTTTAAACACTCATTAAATGAGCCAAACAACACACATGGTGGCAAGCTTGAGCCCTGCAAGATTTCTAAGACTTTAATGGCTGTTCAACACATACATGCAAATCTCTCCATAATATACAATTTCTCTCTCTTTCTCTTTCACACTTGTGAATAGACACAAACTGAATGTCTCCAGTGAAAGAAATTCCACATAAACTAGGCTGTCAGCAAACATAAACAACTAAAATGACTTCTTATGTTAATAAAATATTATTAGCTTTAGCTTTCAGAAACGCATACCTCAGACCTTCATTGTTAAGTGCAAGTTCTTCTTCAATGTTCTATGGAACTTATAGTCAGTCCATTAACATGGCCTGTGTCATTATGTTGCTCGAATGATTTAAACTTTTCTCACTGTTTTGTAGTCATATGGTGACCCTATTCTCCCTTTTATACTCTTTATTATGTACAGTAGACCTTAAAAGAATGTGTCAAATCCCATCCTTGTCACCAAGTGAATTGCCATGGACTTTGTAACCCCTAGGGAACAACTCTGAACCCCAAACCACAGACACAGCAATACCCAACACAATTCCAACTTCAAATAAATGACATCTTTTCATTAGAACATCAGCACACTAAACCATTCACAATCCTCACAATCTAGTTCACAACTAGACCTGAGAACTTCTTCTGGTCTCTTGTCAAAGTCATCTGAAGCATTTCTGGGTCACGCGTATATCAGGGCAGTCCTCCACCAGCAGCACCCTCTGGTGGTCCCCAGAGGAGAGAGACTCCAACTCCCATATCACCCTGTGGGTGTCCTGATCAGGTTTAGCCCTGAGGAACACTGCCACCTGTCATGTGAGGGAATAAGCTGCTCCTGGAAAAGGCCATTCACTCAGTCCATCCACTATGGCCTCCTGGCCAGGTATAAATCCTTCCTTTACCCTGGCCAAGATGCCTATTCTTCATCACTGACACCTACAACTTACAACACAAAGCATCGCAGTTTGAAGATTTGCACTGTGGCAAACCCGTAGATTCTGACACAGAAGCAAGCTCTTGCAGCATGAACTAAATAGAGAAGTCCTATAGTCAGGCATGCAGAGACTACTTGTGAACACTGTGACTGGAAAGCTTAATGGTGACGTCGGTTCAACTTTCTCTGTGTCAATATCCACCTTTTCTGCACACCATTGCCATTACACACCACCCATCCACAGTAAAATCCAGTCCGCATTGGCAAGAGAATTTCTGTGGAATCACACCACAGATATTTGATTTGTGAAGAACTGCTAGTGGTGAGCAGCAAACTTGCCTCATATGACACAGAAGTGGTCTTCTTGTAGCATGAGCTTAACAAGTAACTCCATTAGTCAACTGCACTGAGACCACTTTGGAATACTGTGAGTGGAGCCAGTCCTGGTGACGTCAGCTGATCGCTTTCTGTGTCATCTCCCTTCTTTTCTGAGCAGCATTGCCACTACACTTACCTTGTAACATTAGTTGTTGTTCATTCTCGGTTTTGGATGAGAGAGACCTAGCTGTTACCACTGAGCTGGATTATCTGCGTATGAGATAATGTATTTGTAAAAAGAGCCTTTGTGTTTTTAGAATGCCTGCTTTTTCAACACTTTCTTATTGTATTTTTCTGTTCATACTGTGAAGGCTAGGGAGCACCACTAAGCCCCAAACAAAAATGGACAAACAGTCCCAGCTTCAAATAATAGGGTTTTTTTTATTAAAAATACCTTTTGCATAACACATAAACACTGTGTTTCTTCTTCTTTCTGTCTCTTCTTCTCTCTAAACTACATTGCTGCTCCTCCCATCGAGTATTGCCGATTTACATTCCCAGCTCTGACTTGCCTGGACAAGGCAGAGTGGTCTCTTTAATTGAGGACCCAGGAGTACTGTCGCTGATGTGACGTAGCCAGTTGGAAGCACTTCCAGGTTATGAGAAAGCCAGGGAGATCCTCCCCCAGCAGCACCCACTACAATCCACCAAGGTCCCTTATAGGGCTGCTGCTCCAACTCTAACTGTAGCCCTAAGGGTGTCCAAACTGGGACTTTAAATGAGGGACACTGCGTGGGGGGTGAACTGATCCCTGTCATACTCTCCTGCCAGTTCTTGTAATCTTCGGGCATCCCACCCAGGACAAGCATCATAAGACGTCCCGACCAGGTATTGGCCCAGTTTAGTCCATCCCTCCATTATGGCATCCCGGCTTGTTAAGGGTGCCCAACCATCCTCTGGGGCATCTAAAGTACCTAGAAAGTTTTGCTCATTTTATCATCCTGCATTTCACTGCTGATCAACAATCTTTCTGATCAGAAATGGCACCAGTGCCATACATAGAGTTGGAGGTGAACTGAGCTAGGAATGACACATTGATTAGCTATCCAACGTGATTAGAGAGAATTTGGTAAGATGATGTTGTCTGCCATTATCTTCTCAGTAGAGGAGAGGAGAGATGCTAGGTATATTAGGAGAAGGATGTTAAGGATGGAGCAGCCAGGTAAGAGGAAAAGAGGAAGGCCTAAGAGAAGGTTTATGGATGTGGTGAGAGAGGACATGCAGGTGATGGGTGTAACAGAACAAGATGCAGAGGAAAGAAAGATATGGAAGAAGATGATCCGCTGTGGCAACCCCTAACGGGAGCAGCCAAAAGAAGAAGAAGAAGAATTCTTTATGTAGTGAATCACATAATTGAAAATATGGAAATTAAGTGCATATAAGATTATAAGAGTAAGGAGACAAAAGGAACAAGATAAGAAATTATGGACCTCCACTGTAACCCTGTTTAATGTTGTCAATAAAAAACAGAAATGGTAAACAAGAGTGATAAAAAATGAGATGGGACTAATATATTATTTTGCCATATGACATTGCAGTCTAAACTGAAGCATATTTTAGAATTTTTAAAAACAGCTTGTGTTCATCCACTTTGAAGATGGAAAGGTTTTGATTTAAAGAAAACATGGCTTCTGTCTTTCTGTGGCAGACTTGTGACAACAAAAGCAAACTGGAAATAATAAATGTTATCTCAGATTCTTGTTCCTATTTTCTTGAGGTAAGGAATATATTTCTTGCTCGCTTCTTGCCTTGCAGTGGCCATCATGGGTAGAGTTATGAAATCCCCCTTCCTTGCCATGGTATATTCTGATTTTAATACTTTTACTTCTACAGTTCTATTTCTTCAGTGATAATGTTCTACCATGGCTTGTAATAACAGACAGATTATTATTACAATAGCGGAGGAATATTATATGAATAGATAAAGGGACTGACGACTTTCCAAGGTGAATCCACATCCTTGTTTCTGAAAGGTGGCGCAGAGGAAGATACACGTCAGAGTAAAGCATAAAGCTGGTCTCCTTTCAAAATGGGTGAATCTCACAACAATAGTTTTTTACATCTTAAAATGACATGGATATACTGTTCTGCAATATGTGAGTAATCTGAATATGCAATAACATTTTATGCTTGAAAAATTGATATATTTGGTAAGTCTTAAGGCTATTCTTCACAATGGGACCCATGTACCTATTAGTTCCATTATTACATGCATGCACAGGCTATTCATTTTTTACATTTATAAAATATGTTTCACCTTAGAATGCAATTTCATTTGACCAAATAGTACATACCATGACTGTGATGAAGTAATTTTGACTTAAAAATTAACAAACTTATCATTAAATGTAAAGAAAGTACTTCTTAAGGCAGAGCTCTGTCCAGTTCAGTCCTGGGTTCACTACTGAAGGCTGACTTCTGGTCTTTGGTCCACTTAAATAACAAATGAGGCAGAAGGGGTGGGACTTCTGAGACCAAGGAAGAAATTGCACCACAGGGCTTGGTCTGTGGGAAAAAGAAAAGAAGGAGTCAACACCTGCTTATACTCCCCAACCCCTTTGTCTTTATCTCTGTAGAGCCCTGAAGACAACCCCTAGATGTGCATGTGTAAACACAATGAGGTTTGATAATCTGGAACAAGTTATCAAATGATACAATTGAATAAGAAACCATTAAAAAAGTTTAAAAATGTTTGGTTGAGATACCAGCACAACTTTCTGCTAACCAAACCAGCATCATTAACTGAATGATATCATCACATTTGCTCTGATCATACGTTCCTGTAAGTTTTGCAGTTGGAGAGGATGGAGGTAGTTCTCCTTGTGTTGGTTTCTGGCTATCATTGCGCTGAATGTTTCAAATCATTACCTATTGAGTTTAACTCTGTAAGGTATAAGTTAGAAATGTGTACTGCAGAGAGTCATCATAGAAATACTGTAAATAGCATTTGCACAGTAATAATGTTAATTATGTGTGAAAAAAAACAATCATTTCACAGTGCATGAATTTAGAAAAGTGGCCGCGGTGATATGTTGTGGGCACTAGCCTGAGGCTGTTACTGTTGCTGAACTGCTTTAGCCATAAGAAAAACTGCGACATGATAATATCATTAACTAGGAAATGCAGTTAAGTAAATGGCCTTCCTGTGCATGAAGAGATTAAATGAAAGGAAGAGGAGAAAGTCCTCATCTACTCAGGGGTATTGGCAACAAAAACTGTTGTCTGCTAGGAAATCTCACAGGAAAAAAATAACATTATTTGTCTAGTACTGGCAAATAAGCACAAAAGAAATTGAGCTTTACTGTATCAGCAATTTGGTATTACATTGTACCTTATACTATATGTCATTGAGGCTGGGGAAGTATTTAAGTAGCAGTCACTTTGATTGTTTTTATATCTCCTCATATTCTTCTTATAAATCCATCCATTTATTTTTAAACTCATTTTTTTCCAGTTTGTGGTCATCCCCAGAGAGGATGCCAGTCTATCAGAAGGAATCCTCTTCACACCCAGTCATGTTAAACCAGTTTAGAATCCCCAGTTAACCTAATATGCATGTCTCTGTGATGCTGGGGGAACCAGTATACCGAGAATAAGCCCATTTGAACACACAGTGACCCATCTGGAGGTCCTTAGCCATTTTCTTGGACATGTGAGGCACCAGCAAAAACATTAGGGCAACCACAATTTTCATTGCAGGCAGTAATTATCTTGATTAGCTTGAAAAGCAAGTCACAAGCTGTCACGACTCAGACAAAAATAAAGAAAAGCTTTTGTTCTTTTTCATTGTCTTTTGTGTGTTTTTGTTTATCTATGTATCTCTGTTATGGTTACATGCCTATATCTCTATAAATATTGTACCACTGATATTATCAGCTGTAGCTTTTTCGAGTGACCTGTGGTCGTTGTCATCACCCTAACTAAGCGTACTGCTTCATGGTGGACCTTCTACACAACTGTCTTGTGCTCTAGTGCTCACTTGTTTCCTCCCCCACAGATTTCTATATTTTTTTCTGAAATTACCTTCAGTTCAAAGACTCTTGACATAAGCTCCATAATTGTTCCACTTCCTCTTTCCTGCTTCAACTTGCCTCCTCTCTGCTTCATCATCAAGAGCAGCATTTCTCCACCAATGTTTCCAAATGGACCTCTGGAGATTTTAACCATTTGCTCTCTCTGCATAAAATTATATAACTTTGCTCCATTTTTACTTGAAAGCTTTGCCCAATATCCTTAAATCCTTATGCTGTCAGTTGTGTGTTTACTACCTTACCTTCTTACTTACGTCTTCTTCCAGAATACTGTCAGCCTTTATTCTCCATACACTGACTCACACACACACACACAGTATCTATCTGTCAGTAGTGGCCTTTGGAAAATCACTTTCACTTTGTTCACCCTCTGTTGTGACTCTTAAAGTAAAACCACACAGGCGGACAACTTTATTTCTTAGTGCAAAGAGAACTGTCTGCAACTTAACATCAAAACCAGGGGACTGGTTATTGACTTTTGCCTCACCAAAAAGCCTCTGTATCCGGTCACTATTCAGGGAGTGCATGTAGAGGTGATCCACTCCTACAAGTACTTAGAGATGTATATCAATGACAGGCTGGATTGGTCTCAGAATGGAGAGGAACTATATTAGAAAGGACAGACCAGGTTCTTTTTCCTTAGGAGACTGTGTTCCTTTAATGTGGGAAGTGACATCCTTCACATCTTCTATAACTCTGTAATGGTCATTTCGATTTTCTATGCTGTTGTGTGTTGGGCTGGTTAACATCATTTCAAGAGTGGACCACCAAATCAACAAAAATGGGACATGCTTTTGACCTGCTGAAGGCTGTAGTGGAAAAGAGAATGAAGACAAAACTGAGTGTCATTATTAACAATGCTGCACATCCTGCCTATGACAAACTGCAATTGAGTGCTTTTAGGCAAAAAATTATTCATCACAATATCAAGAAATGCAACAGGGGCTCCTTCATACATACAGCAATAATCCTTTATAATGCCATACTGTGACTGCTCTCTTATCCTTTACCCAAGTCTTCAGTTTTTTTTTCTTTTTGCATTTCTTGTGTTTGAGAAGAATTTTGTTGTTGTTATATTTTTTATCTTCTTTAAAATATAATCTATCTCTTCATAATTTGTTCTTTGTCTCATTTTTTTTACATGCATTCACTTTTTGTTCACTACACGGTGAACTCCTCATCAGGTTTCAGTCCTGCTTCTTTGTGGTTTGCATTGTCATTTTGAGATGACAAGTTTTCATAAACTTTACCAAATATTACTTTGGCTAATCTTCTTCTTCTTTCAGCTGCTCCCGTTAAAGTTTGCCACAGCAGATCATCTTGTAACATATCTTCCTGTCCTCTGAATCTTGCTCTGTTACACCCATCACCTGCAGGTCCTCTCTCATGATTTTAGAAACAAGTGAAGATTTTGCTTCTCTACAAGAGTAGCTTCTCTATAAAGTGGTGAAGGAACCCAGAATTACAATTGAGCTTTTCCAGATTCATACATATTTTAGAATATCTTTTTCAGATATCTTTGAGTTAATTTCACTTTAAAAATGACATGTCTTGCTTCTTGTTTGAAATATGTTTGCCAGATTTTCCCCTATCTATCTATCTATCTATCTATCTATCTATCTATCTATCTATCTATCTATCTATCTATCTATCGCCCATATAATACTTCATACCATAAAATGCAATACCTAACAAGATTGATTTCTACTGAGCAATATTATTTAAGTCTATTTTAAAACTAAAACAGAAAACAGATTAAGTTTTTTTAACTCAATTGTTATCAAGTGTCATATAATAAGACCCAGAATGCTACAGTTATTGTGTATGTGCGCCATCTAGTGGATATATGAACAACTGAGGTCACATATCTTTATTATTCTGCAACCCAATTAATCAAATTCAGGCCTGAAAATCTGCTACAGCCTAGCCTTACAGCATTGAGGACAAGGCAGGAAATTAGACCTGGATGTGACGCCAGTCTGTCTTAGGCTCCACACTCACCACTCACACAGAGTCCAATTTAGAATCACCAATCAACCAAACTGATCCATCTTCTTGTGGGAGGAAAACCCAAACAGAAATCAAACCTAAGATGCTCAGTATGTGACGTGGCAGCACCGTCCACTTCACTCCTCAACTTTCTGGATTCTTTGGAAAAAAAACTTGTCTGCTTGTTGTTTATGTGCTCATATCTTGCATTATTATTATTATTTGGTTGACTTCTAAACTCAGGTGACTTACAATATTTGAGATACAATTGGTTACTTTTCATTTCTTTTTTCCAATTGGAGTACAGGTGGAAGAAGTGACTTGGTTACAGTCACACAGTGCCAGTGACAGGATTTGAACCTGCAACCTCATGGCTTGAAGTCCAAACCACTACGCCTCACAAACGTTTTCACATTGACAGATCCCAGCTATTACAAGTAACTGCAGATTCAGAAAGCCTTTAAAAATTAAACTTAGTTCTCCTTGTTCAAAATTTCATTGCATCAATATGTTTTCTGCTTTTTATCCCACTTCACTTTCTTTGTAATTGACAACGTACAGTCAGGTCCATACGAATTTGGACAGTGACACAATTTTCATAATTTTGGCTGTGTATCCCACCACAGAGGATTTGAAATAAAGCAATCATTATGTGATTGAAGTGTAGACTTTCAGCTTTAATTGAAGAGGTTACAAAAGTATTGCATGAGCCATTTAGGAATGACAGCCATTGTTTTACATGGTTCCCTTTTTTCAGGGGCTCAAAAGTGTTTGGACATTTGACTGACAAACTGTTCCATAGCCAGGTGGGAGCAGTTCCCTCATTACTTCACTAACTATTAAGCAGGTAAAAGGTCTGGAATTGATTCCAAGTGTGGAGTTTGCATTTGGAAGCCATTGCTGTTAACTTTCAATATGAGGTCCAAAGAGCTGTCTGTGCAAGTAAAAATGGTCCATCATTAGGCTGGGAAGATAAAACAAACCCTGAGATAGCAGAAACACTAGGAGTGGTCAAATCAACCATTTGGAACATTCTTAAAAAGAAAGAATACACTGGTGAACCCAACAACACCGGAAGGTCTGGAAAACCACAGAAGACAACTGTGCTGGATAATTGCAGAATTCTGTCCTTAGTGAAGAAGAACTGCTCACAACATTTAGCCAAACTAAGAACACTCTGCAGGATGCAGACATATCATTACAATTAAGAGAAGACTTCATGAAGGTGAAGACAGAGGGTTTACCACAAGGTACAAACCACTGATAAACCTCAAGCATAGGAAGGACAGATTAGAATTTGCCAGAAAATATTTTTAAAAGCCTGTCCAGTTCTGGAACAATTTTCTTTGGACAAAGGAAACTGAGAGATGTACCAGAATGAGGGAATGATAAGAGCATGTAGAAGAGATTAAACCACTCATGATCCAATGAATACCACATCATCTGTGAAACATGGTGGAGGCAGTTTTATGGCATAGGCTTGCCTGACTGTCAATGGAAATTGGTCACTGGTGTTTATTGATGACATGACTGCTGGCAGAAGTAGCAGGATGAATTCTGAAGTGTAAAGGGCAATGCTATCTGTGGTGATTCAGCCAAATACTGCAAAGCTGTTAGGACAATGCTTCACAGTACAGATGGTCAATGAGCCAAAACATCTTGCAAAAGCAAACCAAATGCTGTTTCAATGCAAAGAAGTGGAAAATGGCCAAGTCAATCAACTGTACCTGAAGACAGCTGCAGTAAAGCCTGTAGTGTGGAAACTCAGCACTTGGAGATGGCTAAGGGTTCCCGATGTCAGGCAGTCATTGACTGTAAAGGATTTTCAACCAAATACTGTACTGAAAATGATAATTATATTTATGATTATGTTAGTTTGTCCAAAAACTTTTGAGCCCTTGAAAATATGGGGAACATGTGTAAAACTGTCTGTCTTTTCTAAACGGCTCATACAATCCTGAAAGTCTGAACTTCAATCACATCTTGATTGCTTTGTTTCAAAACCATTGTGGTGGTGTACAGAGCCAAAATTCTAAAAATTGTGCCACTGTCCAAATACTTCTGGACCTGAGTGTACAGTATATTAGCTAGTTAGTAAACTGCTACTTGGCCTAGTATTTATTAAAATAAGTTTAAATTAAACTTTATTTTTCATATGCACACAGTGAATTGTGATGTATATTTACTTGGATGCAACTGATTAGTAACAACAGTATAGAAGATAATAATCCTATGATAGACAGTAAATAGAACGCAAAACAATAAAGACACTAGTGAGGTATAGAAGAATAATAATTAACACAATAGCTAGTGATAAATACAAAACCCCAAAATCAAGACTTGGGAGCACTTATGGTAATAACTATATAAACAACCCAAGTAAATTGGGGAAAAAAGACCCACAAAACACATTGAATTCAGTGTTAGTATAATCATGAAAAAATAAGCAGCCTTATAATATGAGGGTAAAAGCTGTTGTTGAAATTTATGATACATCTACTAATGGTCCTATAGTGTCTGCTAGAAAGACAGACAGAAAAAGATTTCCGTGTGTGATGATTGTAGTCTTTTATAATACCGTCTGTCATAGTGCAGCATGTGATCAGAGGAGAACTATTTCCCAGTAATTGTTTGAGCCGACTTCCCTTTATCTACAGTGCTTTCTTTACGTTCATGCACCGTGCTAGGGCTGTACCAGGACATCATACATAACACAGTTAATTGATTCCATTGTATACTGCTAAAAACTGGTAAACAAAGTTAAAGACATTTGGTCTTTTTCTTAGTTGTCTTAGCAAACAAAGCTTGTTTTGGGCCTATTGATGACTGGTAATATGCATTACTGTATGTCCACTCAGGTTCATCAGTACTAGTAATTCAAAGGAATTTAAATGACCATCTTTCTCTACATCATCATACTCCCCAAAATACTCTAAACAGGGGTATGGTCTGTCCCTGCCACCTGAAGTCCATGACAGGTCAATGACATTTAGGTTGAGATTGTTGTCCAGACACTGAGCAGAAAACTAATTACTACTCTATAAGCCATTTTGCTATTATTGCTAAAGAAATATAGGATGTTCATGTTATCAACAGCCTTAATGATGCTGCTGGGATATGTCTGGCCACACAGTCATAGGTGTACAAGGAGTTTATTGAGGGGGTTCAGTAAAGTATCCTGTAGGGTATCTGTGTTGAGAATCAATATCCAAAAGTGATGCTGAGGCCATGCAGTGAATAAATTCTAAATCCAATTGCACAGGGTGGTACTAAAGCCCAGATCTGCAAGGAATTAGTAACTGTGGGGAGCTTGGCGTAGTGACTAAAGCATTAGACTTTGAACCATTAAAGATGCAAGTTTAAGCCAAACTTCCATCTCATTGTGTGGCCTTAAGGATGTCATTTAATCTGGTTATGGTCCAGTTTTTAAAAGTTTTAAAATGGCACTGAGTAGGCTCCTGTCAATCATGGAGAATCCACTGCATCCACTAAACAGTGTCATCTCTAGACAGAAGAGCAGCTTCAGCGACAGACTGCTGTCACTGTCCTGCTCCACTGACAGACTGAGAAGATCGTTCCTCCCCCAAACTATGCGGCTCTTCAATTCCTCCCGGGGGGGGGGTGTGTAAACGTTAACATTATTCAAAGTTATTGTCTGTTTTTACCTGCATTTTTATTATTCTTTAATTTAATATTGTTTTTTGTATCAGTATGCTGCTGCTGGAGTATGTGAATTTTCCCTTGGGATTAATAAAGTATCTATCTATCTATCTATCTATCTATCTAAACAATTGTACTGTACTTCCCTAACTGCAAAGAGACTTAGGGTGGCATTTCACTATGAATAGAGTGTCATATAAAATGAATGCGTAATTAAGCTTAATGAAATAACAGTATTAAATTGAAAGGTATATACTATAAACAGTTGTATTTTATTGTTTTTGTATACCAGGATACTTTGAAGTGTAAATGACACAGCGTTGTTTGTGGACTTGTTGAGGCAATATACAAACTGAAGACTGTCTGTAATATTCTATTTAATGTGCTGCAGTAAGTGTCTCAAAGCATTTCATTACAACGAGAGTATCATCAAATAAGTGATCATGAAATAAGGACATTTTTGTTCTCTTTAGTACAGGGATAATTATTAACTATATGATGCATGCTAGAATCTCCAGATTCTCCCAATGAGAGATTAAAAATATTCATAAAAATGTCAACTAATTTGTCATTGCAGGTCCTAAAGAGGTAAACAAAAACTCAGTGCAAGCCAGACGCTTTGTAAGCATTAACTTGTTTAAAAAGCCTTGCCTAAATAATCCACTGGAAGAGAAAAACTGGAATGCAACGTTTGAGTCAAAATCAAATCGAACACAGAAAGTATTTAGCTCATCCTGGACAGAAAAGGTGGAAGTAATTAAGTTAGTCTTTGGTTTAGATAGATAGATAGATAGATAGATAGATAGATAGATAGATAGATAGATAGATAGATAGATAGATAGATAGATAGATAGATAGATAGATAGTGTAGGAAGACACAAGGCACAGATAAAGGATCTGAGGCACCCAAAGGAAAGCCCCGTAAATTAAAGTATGCAAAAGGTGTGAAAAAAAAACGTATGGTACTATGCAAAGGTTGACTTTATGTGTTCTTAAGATGTTCTGCTGGCAAGATGGCATCAGTCCCCTCTAATTGGACTTCTGGGAGGAAGGATGGATCCAGGCAGGGTCGTCTTAACAGCATTATAGGCCCCTGGGCGTTTCCATGTGTTAAGATGGCCCTGGGTCCAGGTTGTCTGACCCTGGAAATGATGTCAGAGTGAGACCATTGTCAATCTTCCTTTCTGCAGAGTGAGAGGTAGAAGACAGAGTGTTATTAGACAGTGCCCCCTCGTGTCTCTGCAGTGAATCACACTTTCCTAAGCCCTTAGGTTGCTCCCCAAGCACATGCATGTGACAACAGATAGATAGATAGGAAAGTTGCTATATTAGATAGATAGATCTTGTAGCAGGTGTTGGGTGTAACAGAGCAAGATGCAGAGGACAGGAAGATATGGAAAAAGATGATCCACTGTGGCAACCCCTAATGGGAGCAGCTGAAAGAAGATTAGCCAAGGCAATATTTGACAAAGTTTACGAAAACTTTTCATCTCAAAATGACAATGCAAACCACAAATAAGCAGGAATGAAACCTGATGTGGACTTCACTGTGTAGTGAAGAAAGAGTGAATGCCTGTAAAAAATGAGACAAAGAACAAATTATGAAGAGATAGATAGATAGATAGATAGATAGATAGATAGATAGATAGATAGATAGATAGATAGATAGATAGATATCCCCAGGGGGAAATTTGGCTTTTTATATAAGCTATTTAAATAAATAAATATATAAATAGATAGATAAGTAAATAAATAAACATATGCATGCACTTTGGTCTGAACATACACCAGAATGACTAAAGAAGACTAAAGAAAGAAAATTAAAAAGAAAGAAAAGTTCTGCCTTGGCTGTCACAGTTGCAGTGAGATATTATGCAGACATATAGCTGTTGGTATAAAGGAGCCCCAGTAACGTTTCCTAACACACATTTGCTGAATGATTCATTGGCTGAAAGTTTTCACTGTTAGTGTGTCAGAGAGAGGATGTACATTATTGTTCATATTGAGCCTCAGTTTTGTTTTAATTTTCTCCTGTGTTATGACCTCTAGGGGTTACAGAGTGCGTCCTATAATTGAGCTTGCCCTTTTAATTAGCTTGTTGATTCAGTGAGGTTTTCCTGAAATGATGTTACCAGCCCAGCACACCACAGTGTAGAAAATCACACTGGCCACCACAAAGTTATATAAGACGTGAAGGATGTCAGTTCCCCCATTAAAGGAACACAGTCTCCTCTGCCTCATCACCCATCTCAATACACCCCATAAGTGCAGAATCAACTGAGAACTTCTGCAAGTGACAGACTTGATGTTTTATTTGTAGTCAGAGGTGTACAGATTGAAGAGAAAAGGAGACAGGATTGTTCCTTGTGGTGTTCCAGTGTTGCTCACATCCACATCAGAAACACATCCCTTGAATCTCACAAACTGTGGTCTACCCAACAGATCGTCCATTATACAGGACACCATAGGCTCATTCGCCTGCTTATTTCAAAATTTACCCCTTAACAGGGATGGTTGGATGGTACTGAAGGCACTAGAGAAATCAAAAAACATAACCCGCCCAGTGCTGTCAGCTTTGTCCAGGTGAGAATAAGCTTTGTGGAGGAGATAGATAATCGCATCCTCCATTCAAATCTTTGTCTGATAGACCACCTGGACCCACTGCAGTTTGCCTAACACAAGCAGAATTCGGTCCAGGACCAGTCTCTCAAAGGTCTTCATGATTTGAGCCATAAGTCCCACTGGTCTGTAGTCATTAGGTGAAGAGGTGCCTGCCTTCTTTGAAATAGGACCAATCAAGATTTTTTTCTGCAGCAGTTGCACTTTCTGAAGCCTTAGGGACAGATGAACAGGTGACAGAGGATACCACAAAGTTGGTCAGCACAGGCCTTAAGAACTTAAGGACTGTCTCCATCTGGGCCTGCAGCTTTTTCTGTGCGTAGCTTCTTCAATTGTCTCCTTACTTGGTCTTCAGTTATGGAGAATCAACACTGATAGTCAGAGGTGGATTTGTTACTGCCCATTCCAGTTGACATAGCAGGAGTTGTTGATGTAGTAGGGGTGGTGTGGGGAGACTTGTCAATGGAAGATGGTGGCAGTGGGTGTGGGAGTACTGTACTAGTTCAGGGCATTAGATTTGTCCACATCCTCTTCTAGCACCTGAGCCCTGGACTGCTTGATTTGTTCACAAGTTGTTTGCACACAGCTCCTCTGTGTGTGTGTGTGTGTGCGTGAGATGTGGTTCGGAAAATTTAGGAAGAGAAATTTATAACAACTAAAGACTTCTCCTTCTCACAGGTTACTACTTTCAGTTATAGTAAGACCAGTAAACAGATGTACCTTAGTTGGCTTTATCCAGAGTACCAAGCTTCAGTCAGCAGTTCTCAGAATCAAAGTAGGTATACTAATGATTTGGTTCTTGTTGACGACAGATGTACATAGATGATGATATGTCCCAGTTTCTCTGGCACACGGTTTTTCTTTCTTTAATCCAATGCTCATCTCTTCCTTCACTTTAGTCTTTTTGTAGTTCCAGGCGATACTGCAGTTTGTCTTTGAGGTTTCACATTCAGTGATCCTATTTTACCACCATCAATGTTATATCTGCTGGGAAGGCAGTGATTTGTCGAATCTTCAGCAAGACAAGCACATTTTTTTTACGTACAGACTCCTTTGCTTGTGCATCTTCCCCTGGCAGTTTAGCATCAGGTTACCCTACAAAGTAAAAGGCTGTGTTGCTGCCACACTTTAGGTAGTAGGACAGTTCAGGCCAGACTTAGACCAGAAATCTAGTGTTTGCAATGGATCATAAAGGAATGCGTGTCTATTTTGCCATTAGTTTTTTGGATAAACTTGATCCTAACCTTTTTGGTTGACAATTGATGCAAGTTTTTGACCATCAGAATTGTCAGTATTTAAGTTAAGGCTCATTATTCACTGACCAATTGTTTAAATGATGCATCATGGATGTCATTTGTTTGTGATTGACTGGACCACATTTACACAGAAGTTACATTCCAAACAGGGGCCCTGTGACAAGAACTGACTCTTTAGTTGAAGTGTCAGTGAAGGAGGGTCTCAAAGCTGCCTCTTAAATAAAACAACTGTGTGTTAAAGCAAAGCAAACTGGGTTCTAGAGCATAAATACTTAAATACTAGCCATGGTGCCTGTCACAGACTGTTAATAGAATTATTAAAACATTTTTTTCTATCTCTTGCCCTACATGAACCTTCAGAGCCTTTCCTCTGTATTCACGTGTGTGTGAATGCCTCTTCATTCCCTCTCTTGATCATGTTTCATTATTTGCAAGGCATCTTTCTTGTCTCCCGTCTGATTTTCTACTTGCTGTCTTTGAAGGTGACTCTCTCAACATGGCTCATACTCCTTCACTCCTCCATATGTATCTCACGCTCGCACATCCTCTTTTGTTGCGTCACCAAAGCCAAAGTGACCAGTCACACCAAAAACCAAACTGACAAATAACATTTCTCTGAAGGACAAGACACAAAGACCTTAGTGTTTAACTATATAATATATATATATATATATAAAACATTACATATATTCACATAAGCATTTAAGGAATGCATCACAGCAACATTATAAAATTGTTGATTAAATTTGCTGCCCACTGTGGCTGGTACAACTGGATTAAGTTTACAGTTTGTCCTGGTACTTTATTTGTACCT
The DNA here is from genome assembly GCF_900747795.2 of Erpetoichthys calabaricus. Lineage (NCBI taxonomy): Eukaryota > Metazoa > Chordata > Cladistia > Polypteriformes > Polypteridae > Erpetoichthys > Erpetoichthys calabaricus. The sequence goes on from NC_041395.2 coordinate 178,071,652, forward strand.
TTGCCTTTCTAAAACGTTTGAACCTTTTGTACATTCACACATTACCAGACAGAAATTTCCTAATGAAAGACTTCAGGATGTTGAGGTTGTCTTTGGTAATCTATAGAATCTGATATGGAAATCAACAGCATTTTTCATAGACATGCAATAGTCCACACGTCTTCATAAATTTGGTGCTGGCAGATCTGGTGAAGAATCTCCCATCTACAGATTTAAAATAAACCTGCCATTTGATCTCCACCTCTTCAGTTCAACATTGGACCACCTTTTCTACCAGCTTCTCTTACAAGTAGGAAGCAGAAGTATTGAGAGACAGTCTAACTGTCCAAGATGAGAATGAGGTAGTGGGCAATATGTCTCAGTAATCATGGTCTGTAACATTTAAGGATTTAGAGTCATGTTTTCACAGTTAAATATGAAATTTGTCTCCTCTTTTGCATGCATATAGACAATAGCAAAGTACACATACAGATAGCAAGGTAGCATTTCACAAACATCAGAAACATTTAACAACTAACAACTGATCAATGGTTTAATCTAGAAAACAATGTAATCATTATCTTGTCACAAAAAGCAGACACGAGAGTCATAAAAAGGTTTTGGGCAGCCACCCATATAATATTTCCTGGCTGCAAATGTTTAAATTGCTAGCACTGATGTGCTCAGAACAGAGTCCAAAACAGAACTGACTATGTTAATCAAATATGGTGGCCTGAAAAGGAAGTGAAGTCATTGAGGGCGGAAGCAGAAGGGTCCTCTTCCATAGGTTCAGACCCGGACGTGAAGTCATCAAAAGGGCCGGAAGAGGAAGTCTCTTCAGTCATGGGTTCTTCACCAGAAGTGACATCACTAGGGCCAGGCAGAATTTCCAGTGATTGGTCTGCAGGAAAACGAGAAAAAAGGTCAGTGCACTTCTCCACCCCCTGGTCTGGCGTGGAATTACTCTCATTTAGACACTTTAGCTGCCTCCCATGTGCACATGTGTGACAATCTATAGATTTACAAATGTGCTACCCACAGAACAATGTTTTTTGTTAAAAGGCTTATGGTTCTGAGGGGCAAGGAATTCCTGGTTCAGTTTGTGCGTGTGGATCTTTAAGGTGACTATCCTCCCTGATTTAATGAAGGCAAATGCTGCATGTAATGGATGTCAATGATTTTCCAGTTTCTTTGTCATCACCCTTCAACACAAACACATCATGTCGTTCACATCAGTACCAATAATTTTAGGAGCCTGTCCGGTAACCTAATGAGCTTTTTAAAATTTTGATTTTTCAGGCCATGGCAGATAATGAAGCTGAACATCATGACATCTTACAGTGGTAAAAAGACAGCATTAGGTCCCTGTCTGCTTTAATAATCAGCCTTTGGAGGAGAAACAAATTTAGAACGCATTTAGAATAGATGTTGTCAAATGCATGGAGTTAGTGTGCCATTTTTAGGTGACAGATTTAAAGGGCACACTAGGGAAGGGCTGGGGTGCTGTACAGTTCCTTACACGTCTTCCTCCTCTGACCTCAGATCAGAAGAAAATAACTGTATTGAAGAACAATAGCTATACCTCAAGCCCCGCCTCTGACCCCACCCCTTCTAGTTCTCCTATTGAAATACCTAAAGTTAAAGACATTCCACGAAGGATGGCATGCTGGTTGTTTCCTTATCTGTAGGACTATAATGCTTATGTCCTAGAGCTTACACCAGCTATTGAATGGGGATATCCTGTGTTACCCCTACTCTTTATATGTATTTTCTCCTTCTTGTGAAAGGGTACGTCCCGGACACAGGCAGGCAGACACGTTTTCCTTCATCACCACACGTTTATTATACACTACTACTATTATTTACAAAGTCACTGTGCACCACACCAACAAACCCCAACCGTCACCCAAAGTCCTGGCTCTTCACAGCCATCTCTCTCTCTCTCTTCCAACACAACACTCAGGGCCTCTCCTGCCACCTCCTCAGACCTTGTCCACCTCCTCACCCGACTCCAGCCTTGATTGTAGGGAGGCGGCTCCTTAAATAGGCAGGCGGCTGCGGACCACACCCGGCCACCTGCCACATTCTGTTTACCAATGCTTGTTGCATTAATATTAATATTCCAATTTTCATTATTATGTCAGTTCTTATGTACTTACATTCACTTTCTACTTGCCATCCCAGAAAGCAAGAGAAAAACAAATACAAAAGTAATTTATTTGTCCTTTATTTTGGACTTTGAGAAATATGTAGTTCTAACTGCACCAACTTATTTAATGGTTCACCTGACTGAAGTAATGGCTTTCACATGAGATACTGTATATGTCCTATCACTATAGTATTATCGGCACTTATAACAGAACAATGATTATCATTTGGGCTCAGATCACTGATATGCAGTGTATGTAATAAAAAGGGAAGAACACAGCTCTGAGGTAACCTCCATGATTGACTGAATGATCCTTGACAAAGTGTCATGTGAATGATTTAAAAGGAAAATTTGAATCCATAATGCAACATATTTATTTAATTTATCAAATATAGTATCAGGGTGAATGGCACTGAAAAGATGTCAAGATGCAGTCTATGGTAGCCTTCTTAGTTATCCTGGCACTGAGGGTTCTCATTGAGCACAAATGCAAATATCATATAATATAGTTTCTTTGCAGCCTTTAAACGATTTTCATAAAGCACTCAACTCAGTTGATTGAACTGCCCTGTGGGACATTCTGAGACTTCACTGTGGTGTAGCGGGTCCACAGCTCATGTCAAAAGGCCACTTTTTAAAATAAATCATCGTCACACTCGCGGTTTAGCGAGGGGGCATGGTGTGTGTGTGGTCAAGCACTTCCTGGAGAATTCGTGACGAGGGCATTTCTCACTTAAGTGTACAGGTGAGGAGTCGTCTGCATCCGTAATTGTTCCTGGGAGCTGCTGATTGCCACAGCTGATCCATGTCCCTATGATAAATAGAAGCGCGAGGTGGCTAGCTGGGGTTGATGGAAAAAAAAGGAAGAAAAAAAAACAAATGGGAGGTTAAGGGTGAAGAAGATGACAGGAAGCAGGAGGGAGAAAGCTGGTGTAGGAGAGAAGGAGAACGAGCGAGCACAGAATCATGCTGAGAACAAGCAGCTGGGAGAGGCGTGCGTGGAGCAGAACCCACATCGTCACATTCACAGGATCCCCATGAAGTTGCTGGATGTCATGGCTGGCCAACAGACTGGTACTGTGAGTGAAGGCAGAACCTCTGCGTTTATCCCAGTTGATTCTGGGGTTCGTCAGGGGTGTGTTTTTGCTCCTACTCTGTTCAATGCTTGCATGGACTGGGTGTTGGGCAAGGTCATGGTGCCCACCAGCTGTGGGCCATCTGTTGGCGAAGAAAGATTCACTGATCTTGACTTTGCTGACGATGCTGTGATCTTTGCGGAGTCAATGGAGGCTCTGATTGGGGCTCTCAACAGACTAAGCAATGAGTCTGAGTGTCTAGGCTTGTGAGTGTCCTGGATAAAAACAAAGATCCAGGCCTTTAACAGCCTCTTGGACACAGCCATCAGCAGTGTCTGTCTGTGGAGAAAATATTGACCTCATTGAAAGGTTTACTTATCTAAGCAGCTACATTCAGGTTTCTGGTGACTGTTCCTATGAAGTCAGTAGTCAGTGTGTGGCTCTCCCAATATCTTTGCAATAGGATGAAGGTCCAAGTTTTTAGAATCCTGGTGCTTTCTGTTTTTCTATTTGGTTGTGGGACATGGACGCCGTCCAGTGACCCGAGACAAAGACTGGACTCCTTCAGTACTGTGTCTCTTCAAAGAATTCTTGGGTACTGCTGGTTTGACTTTTTGTGTTAAATGAGCAGTTGCTCATGGAGTCCTGAATGAGGCACATTACCTGCATTTTGAGGGAGCATCGGTTATAGCACTCTGGTCATGTGGCATGATTCCCCAAGGGTGATTTGGCTTGCAGGATCATTATTGTTGAGAAAATGAGCAGTGGGAGCAGGGGCCAAGGGGACACCCATGTAGCATCTGGCTGCAGCAGATAGATGGTCAATTCCGAAGGGTGGGACTGGACCACGTTTCTGCCTGGGGAGTTGCCAACTGGGACCCTGAGCTGTTTTATCATGTGGTGGGTCCAACAAGGTGCTGTACCACTGCATGCTCCCTAACCTATCCTCACCTGACATAGCATTGAAAAATCTAGCAATAATGTCCTTACATAAGAACCAGGCTTATCAAGAAAAGATGTACACAGTATGTAAAATAGAAGTACTGTGCTAGCTACACTTCTGTTTGCAAAATGGTGGCTATTTTGAAAGGGTTTAGCCTAAGATGTGTTTCACAAAGTATTTGTATGCAGTTGAGACTTACTGCTTTATAATCATTTAGACTGCTTGGCCTAGAGACCTTTGGAACTGGGCTAATGATTGTTTGTTTTTCAATGGAGTTCTTTGTCCTATTCTGTAAAACCTGCTTTTCCTTTGCCTAATTTTCCCAGACAGCATGTTGTTTTTCCCAAACAAAGGGCTTCAATTTCTTTGGTGATCAATGGTTTACTATTTTCATACTCATTGCTTGTTTTCTCCTCAGTGAGCCCTTAACTCTCTAAACCTCACTTTTTTGAGGACAATACACGTGGCCTCATTAAGCATGTGTGAGCATGTCAGCACATCCCTTTGTTCCAGTTTTGTGTTTTACACATAACTAGTATTTCCTCTTTCGGTTTCTGCTTGTATTTGGTTTTAAGAAGTCAGATGCACCCAGAGCAGTTCTCTGAATGGCTTTGTAGGTAGATCTAATATCAATTAGTTGTTCCTGGAACCACTTTGACGTTGTCCCTTAAGGACGGTGATTCACCTTCAGACAGTCAGATTTAAGTCAGTCCAACGTCATAACGTAGAAACTACACACAAAATTCCTTGTATTAAGTAAAAAAGAAACCCATGTCAGTCAGTACAGTGTGTGCACAAAACTCCAAGTCTGGGGAAAAAAATCTATCATTGGTTAAATTCCTAAGGGCAGCAGATATTTTTAGGCAGTAATTAACAGATTTGAAACCGAGTTTGTTTATGCATACATTCCCTGCTTTGTGATGTTATTGTCTGACTAAAAATGATTGAAGTTGAATGACTGGCAATTGATAACAGAAACTCATTGATACCAGACTGACCAGACTAGAGATACTTTCATAACATTTTTCCAATATGGTGCCTCCTCTACACTCTTAAAAACAATGGTTCTTTATTGGATTTTTACTGGGTTGTATGGTTCCTCCTCATAGCACTATTGCTTGACAAAGAACCATTTCATTTTGGGAGGTGTACTTTATACATCTATTTGTTTTTTGGGCTTTGAAAGGGTTCCTAATATGTGGAAAAAACAGACATTTTTAATACATAGCAGGTGACATATCAGGATACTAACAGATTAAGAAAACCTAACCTCTGCCTGTGTTTGTTGTATGCAGTAAGATTCCACTTAAAATTAGGAACCCACTGTTATTTCACAAATCTGTTATCATCTCTACACTGCTCTATACTTTATATATTTGTGAATTGATCTACCTGCTAAAATAAGAGATGACTGTTCTGTCAGCTATTATATCCAGGCTTAAGACTCCCTACCTTAGTCAAGCATACTCTGACTAGAGCTGCTGATGAGCCATGCAGACTGCATTTCTGTTTGTTAGTCATTTATACAGAAATATAAGTATCAGAATATTCTTAAACTGTTACTAACTTTCCTCTACTTTGGTTCTCTTCTCAGTATCTGGATGTGGCACTTGGTGCCATTGCTGTACTGCCAGGCTGCCCTCCTGCATATAGAAATGTCATCTTGGATAAAGGAGCATTGGAATCATCGTACAGAAGAGTTCTTTCATCATATTGAATGGCCAGCACAGACTCAAGTACAGAAAACCAGGAGCAGGTATGTGGCCAGTTGGCCGAGGTCTCTAGGACTGTGACTTTGTTTTTGACTTTCTCTTTAACAATTTTAAACTCCTTTAAATTTAATGAACACATATTTTTGGTTTTCATTTATGTTATATCAATTTCCACTTTGTTCTCTGTGTGTATTAACAAATCTGCAAATCTGCATTATATGTGTACCAGTTCTGTATTTAGTAATTAGTATGAGCACTTTGAGCTACTTTTTTGCATGAAAATGTGCTATACAAATAAATATTATTATTATAATCTATACTTGTATTTGAACTGAGAATTGTTCACAACACTCTGAGCCTGCACTCAGTGAAGTGTGCTATACAAAGAATAAGTTGTATTGTATTCTATTAATGAAACTTGTTACGGATCTATATAAATATGGGTTCATTCTGGAACATTCATGTGGTTGGTTCTTTTAGGTTGTAGCAGTTGATGTCTTTATCCACCTCTTGAACCCTCAGGTACCACTCTAAACACCAGGTAAAAGTCCAAGACTCTTATTTTGTTATAATCACGTGCACAAAGCACCCTCCACTCCACACTATTCATATACTCAATAACACTATCACAAATACCAATCCTCCTCTCCCAGACACTTCGCCACCCTACTTCCCAGCTCAGCTCAGTGTACTGGGCTTTCCCAGAGTCCTTTATACTCCCTGACCTGGAGGTGTTCCTGCCAAACAGTCCACAAGTCCTTATTCCTTCCGGGTCAGGGTAAACAGTCCTTATCTTCACCCCGGAAGCATGTTGTTTCTTCCTGTCCCCGGATTATGACGCACTTCCGGGTTATAGGGCATATATGAGTCCACGGGCCTCCCGACAGCGACTCCCAGTGGTCCCCAAGGTATCCAGCAGGGCTGTGTATAAAAACTACATAGTCCATAAGGCCCTGCTGGAATTCAGGGCCCGTCCATGCTGTCGGGAGAGCTCCTCCTGGCGGCCTGAGGGTGAGGGCCGGAATATGAAGCCGGCAATCCATCACAAGGTGTAAGAATTGCTCCTCTATGGCATCACTCCGAAGAACCACTCTGGCACCATTATTTTTAAGAGTGTAGTATTAAATGTGTTTCTACGTTTAGTTTCTAGTTTTTGCACAGTTTCATATTTTATTTCAGCTGCTGTTGTCACAGCTATGCATGATGGAACACAATGTTCTGTAACAAAGATATGGTCAAATTCCACATGGCAGAAAGTGTGGATGAAACACCAGCAGTAAGTAGTTTAATATGTGGAAAATAAAGATGCATTCTCTGACAATTATATTATTGTATTATCTTTTATTTATGTATAGACAGACCCTGCAATCTGTCTACTTAGCAGAAGATGAGTCCCTGCCTTGCCTTTCATAGACAAATTCATCAATTTCAATAACTTTATCTGAATCTTTTAAACAACACTTCAGTAAAACATATTAGAGAGCTTCTCCTATACTGACAGTAACAGCTCCCTGTTAATCCAGTTTATTTCGCAAAACTGTGCATTACTCATCATGAACACTGACAGTTGTGGTTTTAAACTTCTTGGTTTCAGTCTAACTTGTAATCTGCCTGTCTTGCCTGACTTACAGGGGTGCAAAGGTTTCAGCTTATCTAGGAATTCAACTGATAAAGGGATCTTACTTGTAGATTGTCTCAGAAAGGCAGGTGAGGATGCGATCACTAAACCACTAATGCATGACCCATTATACCATCCATCCTATTTGGAACAGAAGACATGCTAATAATTTTTAATATGTACCTTTCTAAAGATTAATGTATTTCCTCAAAATGTGCATCTTAACATTTAGTAATCATGTTGTGTAATTTGTCCAGTGCAGTGTTGGTGTTGGCTTAGGGTGGAATGCAACTTAAAAACACAAGAGAAGATAGTGGAACTTCACATGTCTTACAGACTGGCTTCAGCTTGAAACAGAAGATGAAAGAAGAGTTGAAACAGTGAGGCTGGAATGGTGCACACCCCAAACCATTAAACACATTTCCAAGCATGCTGAAGGCCGGATGAGCTCAGGCAAGAGGGCAGATGATGCCTCCCCTAATTCAAAGAGCCTTGTTGAGATAGATTGGAGTAGCCACCTGAACAGGAGCCTAAATGTCTTTCAACTTGAAGCCATTGTGGACGCTAGGGGTCACTGTTGCCCCGTTGAACCCACCAGACAGACATTCAGGACACACGTTAAAAGCACCAAGAAAATTCTTTAACAATATTTCTTCAAATAAAGTGCACATAGCACCGCACACTCCACAATTCTCTAATCAATAATAATCAATAACAATACAATAAACAATCCTCCACTCCCAGCAGCTCCGTTCCTCTACCATCCAACTCCGGCTCTCTCTGCTGGGTCTCCAACAGTCCTTTATATATTCCATGACCCGGAAATGTTACTCCTTTTCTTCCGGGCCAATTGCCACATCATCCTTCCTCAAGTGTCCCGGAAGTACTGCGGGCTTCCGTCTTCGTGACTCCGAAGTACTTCCGGGTTAGCATAACAGCAATAGCCCCTGGGTTCTTGGTGAGCTCCCCCTGGCAGCACCCACGGTACCCAACAGGTCTGAAGAGATGGACTTCATGTCCCATGCTGCCCTGCGGTAATCTGGGGAACCATTTCTATCCAGGGGAGTTGCCATCTAGCATCCCGGGGAATGTAGTGCCCTGAAAAGGCTGTTTTCTTCTGTTGAGGGGCGTTCCGGCCCAACTGAAACGCCAGCCGTCCATCACACCATTTTCTACAAGCATAAGAAATAACAGTGCAAAAGTTGGAGAAGTTGTGACTTCATTTCCAGGGAGGTTAAAAAGTGAGACATCAGATTACATTCAACTGGGAGCCAGGATGTCAGGCTAGTGGCAGGGTCAATCCTACTCCAGGATGGACAGAGGATGTGTGATGTATAGAGTAGAACCCTCATTTAGCATTTTTCTGAAGACACACCAAAAAAAAGTTAAATGTAGGATCCCATTAGCGTGCAAGGTTTGCTGTGTTTTATTTTTTTTTCCAGTTTCACTGCAGTTATTTTTATAAATATAAGTTCAGTTTTTTTCATAATTATATGATCTAGTTTGAACACCTCCTGATTTCTTCAATTTAATTTTGGGGAATTTTTATTGTCCGTTTATTCTTGATTACAACAGCGCTGTTGGTAAACCATGAGAACCTGAAGTCAGCATGTACAACCTAGCATTTATTTTTTGAAAGCAAAATGAAGCTTCTTTCACACTGCATCTCAATTCCCATTTTTTCACTCAGATCTGAATTTTCAGAGTAGTGTGATCAGCAAAAAATGACATGAAATCACAACATTTCAGAAAGGATTTGCACGATTTATGTTACCACTGTTTTGCATCCAAAACCTCAGCATTCTGTCCACAATAGCTCTCAGTCCTTTTTCATCTCTGCTTGTTTTTAAGTACAGATATGGCAGTGAGAACTCTACGCAAAGCAACAACTTTAGTGTTTAATTTTCTACTTATCGTCCTTGCCATCATGAGCTGAAGAATTCACAGATGTCTTGTACTGAAAAGCAGGGTAGCATCTGTCTGTTAGGTCACATTTGTCTGACAAAACTGTTTTCATTATTGTTATTATTATTATTATTAATACTCATATTAATATTGATAATAATATAGCTCACTATTATAATAAAAAAATCTTGGGATGAAACGAGAATAATCCTGTGACAAGACGGGACTTTTTGAAGAGACTTTTTGGAAGGAAGTCCCGCAAGACGGAGACTTTTACCATGAGATTCTTTCAAGTCACACCCTACTTACAACTATTTTCAAACAAGACCACAGTCATCAGGTGCATTCCGGCATTTAACCTGGACAGACACCAATCCATTAAAGGGCTTACTGATGAACACACTGTGGTGCCCGGATGGGGGTGGTACCCACCCAGGACGCCCAGGAAGACAGGAGGAGGGCTTATTCCTCCTCCAGACCTCGAGGGGGCGACCGCCCTGGGGACCGCGGGTACAGAGCTGGGAAGCTCGACCCTGTAGGGGCTCATGGTCACCGCCAGGGGGACCCCAATACCGGGAGGACCCTGGACCGCAGCACTTCCGCCACACCAGGAAGTGCTGGGGGGAAGAGGAACAGGGACACCTGGAGTGCTTCCGGGGAGACAGCTGGCACTTTTGCCACACTGGGGCGTGTTGGCGAGAGATTGTCGGGAACACACCTGGAGCACATCCGGGTGCTTATTTAAAGGGGCTGCCTCCCTTCAGAGATGGACTTGAGTCGGGTGGAAGAGTGGACAAGGTTGCTGAAGGAGAGAAGGAGGCGGTCTGAAGAGACAGAGAGAGAAGGCATTATTGATTGGCCTGGACTGTGGGGTATTGGGGCTTGTGAATAACTTGTGTGTAATGGAGACCCTAAATAAATGTGTGTGGGGTGATTTAAACGTGTCTGCCTGTCTGTGTCCGGGTCATATTCCACAACACACACACACACACACACACACACACACACACTTACGAAGATCCAGTTTAGAATCACCCATTCATCTAAATATGGCAGCAAGAAACGATGAAATCAAATGAATTAAAGCGAAAATTAATTATCGATCGTTTACACGGCAAATTGATTAAATGCATATCAATAGACTATGCTGGAACAGTTGGTGGTAATCGTGCAGAAAATTAAAACATCAATTTACAATATCCCATAGAATATCTACAAGCGTTAACACCGTCCGGTTTTCCACCGGCCAAATTACTGTTCAAAGAAAGATGTATCATGCTATTGCATAATTTATGTATGAGTGATGGACTATGCAATGGAACAAGGTTAGTTGTATTAAAAATTGGTTGAACAATTCTAACGTAAAATTTTAACAGGCGTCAAGAAAGGTAATGTAGTACATATTTCACGAATAACATTAGACACAAGAGGAGATCTTGATATGCCATTTGTATTAAAACGTTTACAGTTTCCCATGAGAATAGCTTTTGCTATGACAATTAACAAATCACAGGGACAAACACTCGAAAAAGTCAGTTTATGCATTAGAAAGAAAGAAACAATATTCACTCACGGGCAGTTATACGTTGCGTTGTCACAATTTAAATCCAAACATGGAATCAAAATTCAATGAGCTCTTGAAGAAAAGTTAATTCCAAATGCTGTTTTAACTGAAGTTTTAAAGTAAAAGTGAAAATAATGCATATATAACAATTCCCATGAAAATAACAATATGTTTAAATTGTATATCCTGTTAACCAAACCCGGGGGTTGGTGAGCAAAGCGAGCAGGGGGCAGAGCCCCCTAGTTATCTATATAATAAAAGCCCAGCGCGGCGTCCGTGTCCGGATTCCTTTTGGCTGTATAGCCGCCCCCGTAGAAAAGCCCCAGTTCTTCCCCTCTCAGAATTCCTGCTTACCCCCCTCCGTTCTTTCCCCTTTGTGCACGTGAGTATTTCGAGCCCCGCGTCTGAGTCGGATGGTTCCCCTGGTCACCAATTCGTGTGTTTCAAGCCGTGATTTTCTATTTTCTCCCTACCGGCCCACTATGCCTTTCCGTCTTCAAATACCCATGTAAACTTGTACGGAGGAGACCTTACCGAACAATGCCGAAACGAAAGGCAACTGAACCTGCTGCTGCGAGAGAGGACACATTACAGCGTGATCACGAAGCAAAGTTGCTCACAAGAAACGGACACTCAGCATTCACACAGATTAGCTCAATGACGCGTCTCTGCCACACAAAGAAAGGCAACTGAAACCCCTACAGAGAGAGAAGACAGATTACGCCGCGATCGCGAAAGAAAGAGGCAAAAGCGTGCCAATGAGACACCCGACAACAGGTCCTTACGATTGCAAAACAACCGTAATAGACAAACCCCTACAGAGAGAGAGGACACATTACGCATGACCACTTACTTGAAGCAAACATAATCACTGGTAAACACAGTGGTCAACACGTCTTCATCCCCAGGATAGGTCTCGATACATTGGATGACTCTGACCTGCCTTTTGACATGCACAGAAGGCAATTCCCACTCCGATTGGTATACGTTATTACAATAAATAAGGCGCAGGGTCAAACACTACATCTTGTAGGTATATTCCTACCTGAGCCTGTCTTCACACATGGCCAGCTCTGTGTCGCCTTCTCCAGAGGAAAACGTTTTCCAAAAGTGAAAGTCAAAATATTGCCTTGCAAAAGTCAAGGGAAATTACTACAAGATACTAATAAATACTTCACACAGAACCTTGTTTACCAAGAAGTACTCGACTCTGTCCACTCGAATGCCACGGGATTGTGTGACTCCACAGATATTACTATGTGCAATGAAGGTGACGGACACGATGACACAGTGCTGCATGTCACTGACGAAGACCACTCAATTGACCTACATCGCTTTGCTCTTCAGAATGAAGTACCACTACATGCCCCCTTGACAAGCACAGGACGTCATCAACGGTATGATCCTCCTCTTCCTTACAACCATTTACACAATGTATACGATTCTGATTAGTCTGCGTTCCACACTTCGTGAATCATGGGTTTTGTTTTGAAATTTTGTTTCCCATGCAAAAATCAAATGCGGTGCGATGAAGGACTCAGTTCACGACTGGCAGCCGCGTTTAAACAGGGAGTCCTTCAACTGTGGTCATCCAACGCGCAGCTTAGCACGCGCCAAGTCGCTAGTTATTAATATATTAATAATTCATTTTGTGCATGTAAGGCACACTCATTATAGATGTCTGAACACACTCATATCAGATTCGGATTACAGTAATCCCTCCTCCATCGCGGGGGTTGCGTTCCAGAGCCACTCGTGAAATAAGAAAATCCGCGAAGTAGAAACCATATGTTTATATGGTTATTTTTATATTGTCATGCTTGGGTCACAGATTTGCACAGGAAACACAGGAGGTTGTAGAGAGACAGGAACGTTATTCAAACACTGCAAACAAACATTTGTCTCTTTTTCAAAAGTTTAAACTGTGCTCCATGACAAGACAGAGATGACAGTTCCGTCTCACAATTAAAAGAATGCAAACATATCTTCCTCTTCAAAGGAGTGAAGCAAACAAATCAATAGGGCTGTTTGGCTTTTAAGTATGCGAAGCACCGCGGCACAAAGCTGTTGAAGGCGGCAGCTCACACCCCCTCCGTCAGGAGCAGGGAGAGAGAGAGAGAGAGACAGAGAAAAATCAATACGTGCCCTTCGTGCTTTTAAGTATGCAGCATGTCGCTTCAGGAAGCAGCTGCACACAGAAGGTAGCAACGTGAAGATAATCTTTCAGCATTTTTAGACGAGCATCCGTATCGTCTAGGTGTGCGAACAGCCCCCCTGCTCACACCCCCTACGTCAGGATCAGAGAGAGTCAGCGCAAGAGAGAGAGAGAGAGAAAAGTAAGTTGGGTAGCTTCTCAGCCATCCACCAATAGTGTCCCTTGTATGAAATCAACTGTGCAAACCAACTGAGGAAGCATGTACCAGAAATTAAAAGACCCATTGTCCGCAGAAATCCGCGAACCAGCAAAAAATCCGCGATATATATTTAAATATGCTTACATATAAAATCCGCGATGGAGTGAAGCTGCGAAAGGCGAAGCGCGATATAGCGAGGGATTACTGTATTCATTAAATCAATTCAAAGAAACAAACAAAAAAATGCATATATGAGACAAAATCAGAATAGAGTTGTCCTATCATAGCCAGGGTTGTTGCCCTGGTTTAAGTTTATTTTTTGTTTACATATTTTTTGTGTTGCTGTTTATAAATAATATTGCATATTATGTTACTTTGTTTTGTTTTTATATTTTTTAAATATTATGATTTTTTCATTCTTTTGTTTCTTTGTAGTGTTGTTTGCTGTATCTAGAGCCTAAGGATGCAGGGCCACCTAACTGACCCTAGCAAATCTTAAGCTGAAGCTTTAGGATATTTCAACAGCTTTGGCATAGTAGTGGTTATTGTGATTTGATTCAATTTGGTTTTGTTCTTCATTGGATTCTCTGGCTTTTGACCCCTGCTTTCTCTTTCAGGTACTGTTTCTGGTGGGTGTTTATTGTATTCGTTTGTTTTACATTTTGCATTTTTTACCTTGCCTTCTTCTGGTGATCTTGTGAAAACTCTTTAATACATCTTTAAATTTAAAGGAACTTGTCTTGTTTTGTGTTTTATCATGATTTTCCTCTTTTCTATTTTTGTGAGCATTTTTGAGACTTCGATTATTATTTAACAGCCTTAGTTGAAAGGCGTGCCTTTTAAGTTTGGAGTGAGACTCCGTCTGATGAGGTCAATCACCCAGACCTGAATAAAGAGCAGGTCTGGACTTTTGTATCAGTTTTTGGAGACCTGCCTTCCTTTTTATGCTTCATGAGGAAGAATATCGCAACAAGTGTTACTTTTAGATGTAGTGTGATGCAGCCTTAAAACATTTGCGTTAATTCAGACAAGACCTAATTCAAACACTAGTAACAGCATCATCTAGAAAATATTAAATGCAGATAAATGATAAATATAGAAACATTAAATTGGGATTCTCTCTAATTAGTATAAATAATATAATTCAGACAAGTAAAGACATCCACTCCTCGTCTGTCATGTCACAGATTACTATACAGTGCGTGATAGAGAGCCTTTCTGAATTCAGAAGGAAAGAAGGGATTTGATTTTGATCATTAATTTGACATGAGTTCAGAGAATATGATGATATCCAGTCTGAAATGAGAAGACAGGATAAGAAGAAAAAGATCGCTTTATGCCTTTAAGAATGTGGCTGTAGTTAGTTATTAATGAAATAATGTCATTGGTGACAGGACGATTGATAAAGCAGTTAAAAGATACTGTATGTTGTTATATAATTGGGTATATTATTTATATTAAGATTTTGGTCCTTTGGTGAGTGTTATTTCAACTGTTGTTTGTGTATTTTCAGTTTTCGTGTTAGTGTATTTGTGTGCCCTGTCTCCTTAAGTTAGAGTTTCAGGGTGAGGACACCATGCCATCCAGCTAGAGGACTGCCTTTGCCCTGTATTTTTCAAGCAGATGGTTAGGTCCTCCACATTTACACTAAGTATTATTCGGTGATCCTTTATTGTGTAAGCACTGTTTTGCTCTGGTTTTTCTCTCCCTCTGCCTTTATTAAATTTTTTTTGTTGAGTTTTTCCTTTTTTGGGTCTGTGTAGTCCACAGCCTACTTAAAGTTTGGGGGAAAATATATTTTGTGCACAAGGCCTCCGCAAGCCAGATCCTAAATTTTGAAAGGCAAAGCCTCATTATGGTATTTTATGGCAGGAAATAAAACTATGGGACAATACATCTGAACCAAAGTGATTACACTACACTACATTTTTTCTCAAAATTAAACCTTAAATTTTGGAAGAACCAATACCATTGGCCAACTTACTATAATATTACTTACTATAGCAATATGAATCAACACTCATCAGTACATGCTTCCTATGACTTGGCATGTGCATTGTGATTTCAAGCAGTTTTTAATCAACTTTAGATTATTTTGAATTATCTTTATAGTGCTAGAGAATTTCAGAGGTTGGCTGTTATAAATAGTATTTCTGTATCAAATGGCATATTTTTGACAGTTTTCAAGGCAATGAATCTAATTCTGACATTATTTCTTTAAATAAAATGTACTTTTACTTTTGTAAAATAGTTTGTGGCATTTTTACCGCAGATTTAATTTTTTGTGTGTACCTTTATTAGGACAGTGACCCGGGTTGCTTGAGGAGTGTCATCTAAAGTTCATGATCTCCAGGTAACAATGAGATGTGTTAGAAGGCCGTCCTTCAGAGCATTTCTTCATCTGCATTTGTGAATACAAAACCCTTTTTGTCAAACATATTGATTATCAAAATATTTTCTCTTTAAAATCTTTTGGTGCTTATCCCTTGCTTTGATATTTTTGACCTTGATCTTTGATTATCAATTCAGTTTTAATACTTCATTTTTGTTCTCTCAGTTTTAAACCTCTTTACTTGCTTTTTGACTATGTCTTATCTCCCAGTTTTACTCAATATTTTCCTTGCTAGTGTGGAGAACAGCCCGGACACAGACAGGTAGACATGTTGGTTTCACCACACACACGTTTATTATACATTACTATTTACAATTCGTGCATCAACCCAGTGCCGCAGCACCAATCACCCCTTAAGTCCTTGGCCACACAACACAATGCCTTCTAGTCTCTGATCCGCCTCCACTCCTCTCCTCTGAGCTCCGTCCTTCTTCCACCTGACTCTTGCCAATGACTGGAGGGAGGCGGCCCCTTTTATACACCCCGGATGGACTCCAAGTGCATCCTGAGGAGTTTCTGTAACCACATCCCTGTTTGGCGGAAGCTCTGGCGGTGTATCTGGAAGTCCTCCAGGTGTCCCCAATCCTCTTCCCCCCAGCACTTCCGGGTGTGGCGGAAGTGCTGAGGTCCAGGGCTCCCAAGGCATCGGGGCACCCCCTGGCGGTGACCACAGGCCCCTACAGGGTTGAGCTTCCAAGCTCTGTACCCGTGGCCCCCAAAGCAACCAGGGCGGGCGCCCCCTCGTGTTCTGGAGGAGGCACAAGCCCTCCTCCTGTCCTCCTGGGCATCCCGGCCGGGCATGAACCCCAGCCGGGTACCACACTAGTTATATCTGCAATAACATTTAATCTGTTATTTGTGTTTATTTACATTTCATTTTTTTTAACATACATTTTACTTTTACTCAAGTAAATAAAAAAAAAATCTGCTTTTACATTTCTGTCACTCCTGTTACTGTCATTTGAAATTTTTGACCTTGAGGAAGTCCTTGCTGTCATCTGACTTCTTTTGTGGACTTCATTAATTATGTTCAATGATCAGTTTTCCCTTTTAGTTTTGATAGGCAACGACAAAGCATCATCACTTTCTAATGGCTTACTGTGTGGATTTCATTGGCCACAATCCCATTAGTTCTCAGCACATTGCAGCTTTTAATCAAAGTTTAAGAAAAAGATGCCCAAAAATGTGCTCCTTTTTGAATATGTGGTTAGACTCTGCATTTATTACAAAAAAATGTATAGTAAAAAGTTAATTGTGTTCCTAACATTATTGTTCTCATGAAGTACATTCTGCTTCAAACACGGTATGCTAATACAGCTTGTCACTTTTGATAAAATGTAATAGTTGAGGAAAACAACTATTATTCAACAACTTTTCAAAATAGTAGCAAAACAGGATTTTTTGTCATAATGTCTTTAGAAGCACTATTATAAAAAAATCTTGGGAGGGAGACTAGGGAGAAGTGGCAAAAGGACAGCTGCTGTACAGGCTTTTAAATTATCAGCACGCAGCGCGACAAGCAGAGCACGCAGCTTGCCAGCAACAGCAGCAGAATGACAGCAGCTGATCCGACGGCATCTCCTTAGTGTGTGTTCAGCCGCCTCCCCTTCACAACATAAGCAGCATTATACGTCCTGCGAGAAAGAGATTTAACCACACCCGGGGCCGGAAATAAAGGACAAGTATTGTTTTTACAAAAGTAAAAGTGAAAATAATGCATATGTAACAATTCCCATGAAAACAAAAATCTCTTTAAATTGTATATCCGGTAAACCAAACCTGGGGGTGGGCGAGTAAAGCGAGCAGGGTTGGAACCCTCTAGTACATTTAAAAATCTTAAATGGCGTAGGTATGAGATTGTAAGATTGTTTATGTTTGTCCTAAATAATATAATTTTTTTTCTTCCAGATGCCGTTGCTTGAGTAACGTTGCCTTGCAATATGCGTGTCAATTTGTTCTGACAGTGGGCAAGACGACAGCAACGTTGGAGTGGGCGTTTTCATAACGGCGTCATTCTATTGTAACTTCATGATGTTGTGGCTGTTACGTGGAACATGTGATGTTGTGGGTATTCCATGACTGACATCATAGTAGTGCTGGCTAAAGTTACACTCTGCTGTTATTTTTAGGGTGTTACGAAGAGCCAGGGAATTGTGTAAGAGTACATATACAGTCCTGTGGAGCTGTTCTATACTAAATGCAGTTTCAGTGGGCAAGAACAACTACTTGGTGCCTCTTCGTATGTTCGCCATTATGGAGGAGGAGGAGGTTAGGAGCACACGCTGATACAGTACATTGTCGCACCCACCACATGACAAACCAACTCAGGATCCCAGATTAGGACCCAAGTGCAGCCATACAACGGGTGACACCTCAGCACCACAGTAGTTCAGATGGAATGGAACCAGTGTGAGGTTTTTTTATGCCAGTTCTGCCACCAACCCCAAAGTTTTTCCCTGCAGGTTGGAGGGCCTACATGCAGAGCTGGATGCAGATTAACGTCATACTCAGGATGGTGCAATGGCAGGTTAAGGGCCTTACTCAAGGGCCCAACGAAGTAGAGTCACTTTTGGCAGTGCAGATCCATAGCATCATAGCCACCACTCCGCCCAGCCTATCCATCAGTAAACATGTATGAGTAGTTGCTAGCCCACTGTTTTATCTCGCACAGTGATGTGACAAAGTCTGTGTTTTAACTCTTAACTGCTCGAGCTGGTGCATTTTGTACACCAATCTTAGTTATTTTTGACCAACGTCCTATTACTTGAACCTTCCAACAGCATCCAGGCATCTATCCTCAGCTTCACTCACTACAAGTACAGTGTTGCAATGTTTCCCTCCAGTGTGCCCCCAGTCGCTTTTATGAGTGAATGTTCAGTCACAAGTTTCATGTGGTGCATTTGGTACACCACACTGGTGCTTACGTATGTATGACAACGATGAGATGTTCTTCTTGCAATGACTGTCTACAAAGAACATGTGGAAATCCTGCAGTGGATGAAAGTGTGACCACTGACGAATGAGCACTGAAGAAGTGGATTAGGTTTTAGAACATTAGAACACTCTAGACGAGAACAGGCCATTCAGCCCAACAAAGCTTGCCAGTCGTATCCACTTATTTCTTACAAAAAAAATCAAGTCGAGTTTTGAAAGTCCCCAACATCTTATTGTCTACCACAGTACTTGATAGTATAGACTGTGTCATACTATTCAGTAATAGGGTATTAAATTACATTAAAATATGTACAATTTAAAATGATTGCAATATTTTATATTACAACCTCACAACATGCATATAAATAGCCATTTTAACACTGGTGCATAAAGTACACTGTAGGAGTACTTATGAGATGAGAAATGGTGCATGCAGTTAAGGGTTAAGGTTGACGGTGTATTACAGTCGTTTTACCAGGGTGCTCTGACGGCGGACAGTAAACTTTGTTAAAATTGTATCAAAAATGCCACTTTGTTAGTTGTTACTTCAGTCTTTTTGGCGTGCGCACTATATGTTCTGATTTTAATAAATTCTTCAACGGAAGTGCATGGAAAATAAGATGTAGTAAAAAAATAAGAATACAGTAATCCCTCCTCGATCGCGGGGGTTGTGTTCCAGAACCCCCCGCGAAAGGTGAAAATCCGCTAAGTACAAACCATATGTTTATATGGTTATTTTTATATTGTCATGCTTGGGTCACAGATTTGCACAGAAACACAGGAAGTTGTAGAGAGATAGGAACTTTATTCAAACACTGCAAACAAACATTTGTCTCTTTTTCAAAAGTTTAAACGTGCTCCATGACAAGACAGAGATGACAGTTCCGTCTCACAATTAAAAGAATGTAAACATATCTTCCTCTTCAAAGGAGTGCGCGTCAGGAGCAGAGAATGTCAGAGAGAGAGAGAAAAAAGCAAATAATCAAAAATCAATAGGGCTGTTTGGCTTTTAAGTATGCGAAGCAGCGTGTGGGAAGCATGTCGCTTGACAAAGCAGCTGCAAGGAAGCCCAGCAAGGAAGGGAGCAATGTGAAGGTAGTCTTTCAGCATTTTTTGAGGAGCGGCCGTATCCTCTAGGGGTGCGAACAGCCCCCATGCTCACAATATATTTGAGGAGTTTTATTTAATACGTAATACGTGCTCTGATTGGGTAGCTTCTCAGCCATCTGCCAATAGCGTCCCTTGTATGAAATCAACTGGGCAAACCAACTGAGGAAGCATGTACCAGAAATTAAAAGACCCATTGTCCACTGAAACCCACGAACCAGCGAAAAATTTGCGATATATGTTTAAATACTGTATGCTTACATATAAAATCCGCAATAGAGTGAAGCCACGAAAGTCGAAGCGCGATATAGTGAGGGATTACTGTAGTAATAATTATAATTAATAATTCATTACTTGACACCCAAGAACTCTGTACAAAGACATTTTAAAGACAAATCATTAAAATGCCTTGCTCTTAAACATTTACTCAGGTAGTTTTTTTTCTGGGGGGTGGGAAAACAATTTCAACAGGAAGGGTTTAGTTGTGAAACTCAAATTTAACCCTTGAGTGATTAAAACCGTGTGAATTAAATAGTTTAATTCTATGCAAAAATAAATCCCTGGCCTGTCATGACCACCCATTTAAACTGGGGGAGGAGCTCATATTTCAAAAGGGAAATTGCTAATACTGTACACTTTTTTGATTTTACGCACTTTGAGATGTGCCTGGGTCAGATGTGAGCAGAATGTTTGTTTTTTTATTTCAAAAGTGGAAAAAAAAAGTATTACTACTACCTCAGATTCTGTTCAGTTTTTTTTTATATACATTTTTGATGTGCCTGTGTCAGATGTGACCAAATGTAAAAGGGAATCAATGAATAAAAATTACTTGTTTTTAAATACATTAATTTGTGATGATTTAAAATTTGTTATTACGTGCTGCTGAAAATGTCTGGCCCAGCTAAATTTCTAGGTTTGAAAATCTGGCCCAACTGAAATTGTAATTGAATAACCCTGGTTTACAGGCAACATGTTTGGGCCTACCAGGCCTGACAGGCATCCTCCCCCACCATCGAAGCCAACTCACCACCAGGTGGTGATCAGTTGACAGCTCCGCCCCTCTCTTCACTCGAGTGTCCAAGACATGTGGCCGCCTAGGGTGTCCTGGTGCCAAGTGCACATATGAACACCCCTATGCTTGAACATGGTGTTCGTTATGGACAATCCGTGACGAGCACAGAAGTCCAATAACAAAACACCACTCGGGTTCAGATCGGGGGGGCCATTCCTCCCAATCACGCCTTTCCAGGTCTCACTGTCATTGCCCACGTGAGCATTGAAGTCCCCCAGCAGAACGAGGGAGTCCCCAGAAGGTATGCCCTCTAGCACCCCCTCCAAAGACTCCAAAAAGGGTGGGTACTCCGAACTGCTGTTCGGTGCATACGCACAAACAACAGTTAGGACCCGTCCCCCCACCTGAAGGCGGAGGGAGGCTACCCTCTCGTCCACCGGGGTAAACCCCAATGTACAGGCTCCAAGTTGGGGGACAATAAGTATGCCCACACCCGCTCGGCAACTCTCACCGGGGGCAACTCCAGAGTGGTAGAGAGTCCAGCCCCTCTCAAGGAGATTGGTTCCAGTGTCCAAGCTGTGCGTCGAGGTGAGCCCGACTATATCTAGCCGGAACCTCTCAACCTCGCGCACAAGCTCAGGCTCCTTCCCCTTCAGAGAGGTGACATTCCACGTCCCAAAAGCCAGCTTCTGTAGCCGAGGATCGGACCGCCAAGGTCCCTGCCTTCGGCCACCACCCAACTCACACTGTACCCGACCTCCTTGGCCCCTCCCATAGGTGGGGAGCACATGGGAAGGGGGACCCACGTTGCCTCTTCGGGCTGTGCCCGGCCGAGCCCCATGGGTGCAAGCCCGGCCACCAGGCGCTCACCATCGAGCCCCACCTCCAGGCCTGGTAGGCCCAAACGTGTTGTGAGGGTCTGCTGGGAACGTCAACTCCCACCTCCGGCAGAACTTCGACCACGTCCCGAGGCTCCCCCCATCTCTGGGACTGAGGTCACCGAGGTGGTCAAAAAACTCCTTGGTGGCAGGGCCCCGGGGGTGGATGAGATACGCCCGGAGTTCCTCAAGGCTCTGGATGTTGTAGGGCTGTCTTGGTTGACACGTTTCTGCAACGTTGCATTGACATCAGGGACAGTTCCTCTGGATTGGCAGACTGGGGTGGTGGTCCCCCTCTTTAAGAAGGGGGACCGGAGGGTGTGTTCCAACTACAGAGGGATCACACTCCTCAGCCTCCCTGGAAAAGTCTATTCGGGGGTTCTGGAGAGGAGGGTCCGTCGGATAGTCGAACCTCGGATTCAGCAGGAACAGTGTGGTTTTCGTCCTGGTCGCGGAACAGTGGACCAGCTCTACACCCTTAGCAGAGTCCTGGAGGGTGCATGGGAGTTCGCCCAACCAGTCTACATGTGTTTTCTGGACTTGGGGAACCCTGTAGGGGGTGCTCCGGGAGTATGGGGTACCGGACCCCCTGATAAGGGCTGTTCAGTCCCTGTACAACCGGTGTCAGAGCTTGGTCCGCATTGCCGGCAGTAAGTCGAACCCATTTCCAGTGAGAGTTGGACTCCGCCAGGGCTGCCCTTTGTCACTGATTCTGTTCATAACTTTTATGGACAGAATTTCTAGGCGCAGCCAGGGTGTTGAGGGGGTCCGGTTTGGTGGACTCAGGATTGGGTCACTGCTTTTTGCAGATGATGTTGTCCTGTTTGCTTCATCAGGCCGTGATCTTCAGCTCTCTCTGGATCGGTTCGCAGCTGAGTGTGAAGCAGCTGGGATGGGAATCAGCACCTCCAAATCCGAGACCATGGTCCTCAGCCGGAAAAGGGTGGAGTGCCCTCTCAGGGTTGGGAGCAAGATACTGCCTCAAGTGGAGGAGTTCAAGTATCTCGGGGTCTTGTTCATAAGTGAGGGAAGAATGGAGCGCGAGATCGACAGGCGGATCGGTGCGGCGTCCGCAGTGATGCGGGCTCTGCATCGGTCTGTCGTGGTGAAAAAGGAGCTGAGCCGTAAGGCAAAGCTCTCAATCTACCAGTCGATCTATGTTCCTACCCACACCTATGGTCATGAGCTATGGGTAGTGACCGAAAGAACAAGATCATGAATACAAGCGGCTGAAATGAGTTTCCTCCGCAGGGTGTCTGGGGTCTCCCTTAAAGATAGGGTGAGAAGCTCAGTCATCCGGGAGGGGCTCAGAGTAGAGCCGCTGCTCCTCCGCATCGAGAGGAGTCAGATGAGGTGGCTCGGGCATCTGATCAGGATGCCTCCTGGACGCCTCCCTGGGCGTGTTCTGGGCACGTCCAACCGGGAGGAGGCCCCGGGGAAGACCCAGGACACACTGGAGGGACTATGTCTCCCGGCTGGCCTGGGAAGGCCTCGGAATTCTCCCGGAAGAGCTAGAAGTAGTGGCCAGGGAGAGGGAAGTCTGGGTATCTCTGCTCAAGCTGCTGCCCCCGCGACCCAACTTCGGATAAGCGGAAGAGGATGGATGGATGGATGGTTTACAGGCTCATTTGGTGCTATTTCTCAGTCGGGCCACGAGTTGGTGCTGTCACCTTTTGACCCTCTGCAGTCCAGCCGAAGAACCTGCCTCCCAATGACATCACCACCAGTCCAGCCCCTGTTGACATCACTTCCAGCACTCTTTGATGACATCATATCTGGTACCCAGAACCACTCTTCCTGCCATGTCAGTTCCTGTTACGGCCTCCCTGACTCCACCTCTTCCTTCATTCAGCCATATTTATAGAACAGCTTTTCAACCTGGTAGTCACTTCTGTTTTGGACTCCAGTCTGTGAAAACATATTTACTTTTCTGCCAGTTTTTTCAAGTATACATGGTGGCCATCCCCAAACCTTTTAAACTCCGTTCGTCCTTATTATGGTGCCTGCTATTTTACAATCCTTTCCTGCATCTCTCAAACTTATACAATATTTTCACTGCTGCTCCGTCCATTGAAATGTTTGTTTTTGATAACCTAACGGACTGTTTTGTTTCAAAATGACTTTGATACAGCACATGATAAAGAATTAGCAGCTTGAGCAGAGGAAAACTAAACCAGGCTTGGACAAAGGACAACTTGGAAAAAATCAACAAATTCACTCCACCAAAAGCAGGCTTCTTCTTGTGAACTTGCAGCAATGACAACAGCAATTCACACAGCATATGACAACTCATTGGAGGCTTGGAATCATAAAACTGTCACATAAAATAAATGCCTGGCTTTTACAAGCTTTTCATTAAACTGGAAACAAAAGCCTCAAGTCACAGCATTGTGGCTTAGCCTGCCGACTGTGATATCATACTGAAGTTCTAAGGGAAAAGCTCTATAAAAGCATATAAAACCAAATAACTATAGAAAACCTTTAAATGAAGTAAGATGGACCTTTTCTGTGTTGTATGTCTTACATCCCATCTTTCACGTAGATGTTTAACATAGAAATATAACTAAATGTTTTGGTATTCATGGAAGGAGCAGCTCGAGAGGAGGCACCTGAGATCAGAAGCTTTTCTAGTGTACTGAGGCCAAAACAGTGGGGACTTAGATATCTTGTGGTCTCAGTTATTATACCACTGCATAATCAGATGTATCAGAAGTACTATGTAACTAAGTACTTTTCTGTATACAATACTAGGGGGCTTGGCCCCCTGCTTGCTTTGCTTGCCAACCCCCTCTGCGGATCTGTCGCTCGAGTATGGGGATGTGGATGTACAATTTACTAACTATTTTACATTACAGCAAGTAATCAACCATATTAAAAAATATTAAAACGTAATAATTTGAATGTAAATTATGTTTCATGTTATTTGTTGTATAAGGCGATTTTGTTCTATTTGCCTTTGAAATTAACACACAAAAAACCTTTTAAATTTACACTTTTGTGTATTGTGTACTTTTTGTATTGTGATTCTATGTTTGGACTTTCATTGTGACAACATCACGTATAACTTGCCCATGACTGAATTTCATTTCTTTCTCTCTATCAAATAAAACGACTTTTTCGAATGTTTTCCTCTGAGATTTGTAAATTGTCTTTGCAAAATCTATTCTAATGGCAAACTGTAAACATTTTAATACTAATGGCATGTCAAGATCTCCTTTGTTGTCTAATGTTATCCCCTGAAGATGAACTACATTACCTTTCTTGGATACATCCTTCTTTCTACAGTAATTCAGCCGGTGGAAGACTGGATGGTGTTAATGGTTGTAGATATTCCTTAGGATACTGTAAATTGATGTTTTCATCTTCCGCATGATCACCACCAACTGTTTCAGCATAGTCTATTGATACGCATTTAACCAATTTGCAGTGTTGTTGTGACGCCTGTTAAAATTTTACGTTAGAATTGTTCAACCAATTTTTAATACAACTAACCTTGTTCCATTGCATAGTCCATCACTCATACATAAATTATGCAATAACATTATGATACATCTTTCTTTCAACAGTAATTTGGCCGGTGGAAAACCGGACGGTGTTAACGCTTGTAGATATTCTATGGGATATTGTAAATTGATGTTTTCATTTTCCGCATGATCACCACCAACTGTTTCAGCATAGTCTATTGATACGCATTTAACCAATTTGCAGTGTAACCATTTGTCATTTTTGGTGTTAATTCATTTGACTTCATCATTTCTCAGTTCTAGGATTTGTCGTATACTCATTTTTACTGTTGATAACCCTCCGGCGGCACGGTGGCGCAGTGGGTAGCGCTGCTGCCTCGCAGTTGGGAGACCTGGGGACCTGAGTTCGCTTCCTGGGCCCTCCCTGCGTGGAGTTTGCATGTTCTCCCCGTGTCTGCGTGGGTTTCCTCCGGGCACTCCGGTTTCCTCCCACAGTCCAAAGACATGCAGGTTAGGTGGATTGGCGATTCTAAATTGGCCCTAGTGTGTGCTTGGTGTGTGGGTGTGTTTGTGTGTGTCCTGCGGTGGGTTGGCACCCTGCCCAGGATTGGTTCCTGCCTTGTGCCCTGTGTTGGCTGGGATTGGCTCCAGCTGACCCCCGTGACCCTGTGTTCGGATTCAGCGGGTTGGAAAATGGATGGATGGATAACCCTCCGTGGTGAAATGCCTCATCTCATTCAAGCAAGAACTGTGATTGTCAAAAACATTAACATGAATGAGAGGTGAGAGTACCGTGTGCGTAGTTTTCTATGGTTGAGAGGAGGGCGTGACTTGAAAACATCTCATGGCCAAAGTCTTGACTCGCGGGAGTTGAAATAATCTTCCAAAAAGTCTTGTCTTCCATAAAGTCTCGTTTCGTTGCAGGATTTTTTTTATTATAATATATATACAGTAATCCCTCCTCCATCGCGGGGGTTGCGTTCCAGAGCCACCCGCGAAATAAGAAAATCCGCGAAGTAGAAACCATATGTTTATATGGTTATTTTTATATTGTCATGCTTGGGTCACAGATTTGCGCAGAAACACAGGAGGTTGTAGAGTGACAGGAACGTTATTCAAACACTGCAAACAAACATTTGTCTCTTTTTCAAAAGTTTAAACTGTGCTCCATGACAAGACAGAGATGACAGTTCTGTCTCACAATTAAAAGAATGCAAACATATCTTCCTCTTCAAAGGAGTGCGCGTCAGAGAGAGAGACTGTCAGAAAGAGAGAGGAAAGCAAACAAATCAATAGGGCTGTTTGGCTTTTAAGTATGCGAAGCACCGCGGCACAAAGCTGTTGAAGGCGGCAGCTCACACCCCCTCCGTCAGGAGCAGAGAAAGAGAGAGAGATAGAGAGAGACAGAGTTTGTTTTTCAATCAAAAATCAATACGTGCCCTTCGAGCTTTTAAGTATGCGAAGCACCGTGCAGCATGTCATTTCAGGAAGCAGCTGCACAAAAGATAGCAACGTGAAGATAATCTTTCAGCATTTTTAGACGAGCGTCCGTATCGTCTAGGTGTGCGAACAGCCCCCCTGCTCAATCCCCCTATGTCAGGATCAGAGAAAGTCAGCGCGAGAGAGAGAAAAGAAAGTTGGGTAGCTTCTCAGCCATCTGCTAATAGCGTCCCTTGTATGAAATCAACTGGGCAAACCAACTGAGGAAGCATGTACCAGAAATTAAAAGACCCATTGTCCGCAGAAATCCGCGAACCAGCAAAAAATCTGCGATATATATTTAAATATGCTTACATATAAAATCTGCGATAGAGTGAAGCCGCGAAAGGCGAAGCGCGATATAGCGAGGAATTACTGTATATATTGTAAGTAAATGGACACTAGGTGGCACTGTTGCCCACCTTTTTCCCAACAGACAGTACAAAGGACACGGGATAAAATCACCAAGAAGATATTTATTTTCTTTTTCTTCTTCTTCTTTGTGTTGTGCCCCAAAGCACCTCCACCACCATACAAAGACAATAATAATACTTCTTCTACAAATAAACACAATACTCTCCTCCGAGCAAGCTCTGTCAAACCACCTCCCAATTCCAGCTCCCTTGCTGGGTCTCCATCAGTCCTTTGTATAGTTCTTGACCCAGAAGTGCTCCTGCTCTTCTTCCCACGTGACTTGCCAGCACTTCCAGGTGAGCTGCCATCTAGTGTTTGGGGGAGGCAGTGCCCTGAAAAAGCTGCCTTCCCCCATCCTTCCACTTCAGGGGTGTCCCGGCCGGGATAAGCTGCTGGCCGTCCGCCCCCTGCTTGCTTCACTCGCCAACCCCTGTGTTTGGTTAATCCATCCATTATCCAACCCGCTATATCCTAACTACAGGGTCATGGGGGTCTGCTGGAGCCAATCCCAGCCAACACAGGGCGCAAGGCAGGAAACAAACCCTGGGAATGGCGCCAGCCCACTGCAGGACACACACACACACACACACACACACCAAACACACATTAGGGACAATTTAGAATCGCCAATCCACCCAACCTGCATGTCTTTGGACTGTGGGAAGAAGCACCCGGAGGAAAGCCACACAGACATGGGGAGAACATGCAAACTCCACGCAGGGAGGACCCGGGAAGCGAACCCAGGTCTCCTAACTGCGAGGCAGCAGCGCTACCCACTGCGCCACCGTGCCGCTGTTTGGTTAATTGGATATACAATTTTAAAAGATTTTTTTTTCTTTGGAATTGTTTCAATTTCATTAGTTGCACTTTTACTTTTAGTTGCACTTTTACTTTAAAGGTTTATTAAAAACAATATTTGGAATTACCTTTTCTTCAAGATCGCATAGAATTTTGAATTTTTGGAGACACATTGTGACAACGCAATGTAATGCAACGCAACGCCCATGAGTGAATATTGTTTCTGTTTCTCTAATAAATAATCTGACTTTTTCTAATGGTTGTCCCTGTGATTTGTTAATTGTCATAGCAAAAGCTATTCTCATGGTAAACTGTAAACATTTTAATACGAATGGCATATCACAATCTCCTTTGGTGTCTAATGTTATTCACGGAATATATACATCACTTTTCTTGTCGCCTGTTAAAATTTGCATTGCTTCTCCGTGATCATAAATATACACCTGACCGAACTGTGTATTCTTTGAAATTAAACTTGTCGTTGCTTTAACTGTTGTGGGACCACAGATTCTCATAGCGTATGGTCCATTATTGTGTAAATCCAAGTTTTGTGCACTTGAATGATGTGAAGGCGGAAAGACTTTGTATTCTACTCTTCGCCTTTTATTTCTGACCTTGCTTTGTCCTGCTATTTTTACTATTACACCTGGCTCTGATGATTAATTACCTTTTGTTGGTGCTAATGCAATCTTTACTATTCTTTTTTTTTTTTTTTTTTTTTAATACTGTAGCGACTGACGCAATAAAGTATCACAAAAGTTTTACTTGAACAATTGCTGACTTCGTAACCCCAAACACAACTGTCTAGCACCTTCTCCAACCCCTCCTCCTCTGGGTCTCGCCTCTCCCTTACTGCATCAATCAGTACCCCGCTATCAGTCTTCCGTGCTGTACTCCGCCCCCCTCAATCGGACCTATCAGTCACTTAAAACAAAAAAGGCTTCAACATGGCTGGGACGCTACAATGCTTTCGAATTGTACTGCTTTCATATTCTGTACCTTTCTCTGCATGTGTATCGTGCCATCGTTTCTTTGAGCCTTTCGAATTCCACTGGTTTCATAATTTCTTATCTGCCTTTTTTTCTCTCCAACGCTTTTGGGTCTCTTTTCTCTGCGCTGCTCTTTCTTCTTTGCGTGGTTTCATCTAGAATGTATTGTCCTTATATGCTTTATATGTGCTAAGAGCACATGATCTGTGCGTGCTACGGATTTACAATTTAAAGAGATTGTTATTCTCATGGGAATTGTTACATATGCATTATTTTCACTTTTACGTTAAAAACTTTTGTAAAAACAATACTTGTCCTTTATTTCCGGCCCCGTGCATGGTTACATCTCTTTCTCGCAAGATGTATAACGCTGCTCGCATTGGGAGGGTGATGGTCGGCTGAATGCACGCTAAGGATATGCCGTCGGATCATCAGCTGTCTTTCTGCTGCTGGCGAGCTGCCTGTTCTGCTTGTCGCATGTCGTTTTAAGAGCTGGGAGCACATGATGCGTGTCTGCCAAAAGCAATCCAACAAGTGCTTGGTTAGATGTCTGTGGACTTGTTTTAAATGATGGCTCACTGCCTTATCTCGTGTGACGTTGTAAAAACAGCCAATCTCTTTCTTGCAGGACGTATAACGCTGCTCCCGTTGTGAAGGGGGGGGGGGGCTGCTGTCGCGTCGTGTCTTGCAAGAATTTCATGTTCTATATCCCTGCGAGACGCTCTGTGCCCATTCTCTTTCATCTCGCGGGTCTTTTATTTGTCTTCCGTGATGATCACGTATCGTCTCCTAGTCATTCCATCCCACAGGATTTTCTTTTATAATAAATAAATAAATAAATAGAGAGAGAGATATTTAACCAGGGGCTAATATTGTTAGTTTACTTGAGCTGCTTATTGTTCAATAAGCTACATACACTTCTTGGTGGTATTGGTGTGGAAGGGATTGCAGCAGAACTGTGTATTACACTGGTATTCAGTAATATTACAACAAAGGTGATTTAAAGATGATTCATTCAAAGCTAAAATCTGCTAAAAACCTCAACTCTCCATGAGGAGCAAAGACTGAAATAAGTACTGTCTTAGAATACAGTGGACATGAATACATGTCTACCAACAAAAAAAGAAATGTTACAGTACTAATTACTTTTACTCACTCAAAAGCACCATCCTGTTCTCTTCTTATCACATTTTGAAAAACAGAATCTCCATCAACTACAGAAAAAATTGCTCTTCATTCTGTTCAATTGTGGTTTGGCTTCATCGGTTAGTTTGTCAGTCAGTCAGTCATTTTCCAACCCGCTATATTCCAACTACAGGGTCATGGGGGTCTGCTGGAGCCAATCCCAGCCAGCACAGGGTGCAAGGCAGGAACAAACCCTGGGCAGGGTGCCAGCCCACCACAGGGCACACACACACCCCAAGCACAAACTAGGGACAATTTAGGATCGCCAATGCACCTAACCTGCATGTCTTTGGACTGTGGGAGGAAACCAGAAGAAACCCATTCAGACATGGGGAGAACGTGCAAACTCCACGCAGGGAGGACCCGGGAAGCAAACCCAGGTCTCCTTACTGCAAGGCGGCAGTGCTACCACTGCGCCACCATGCCCCAGTTAATTTGTGGTGTTTTTTCTTTCCCGTTTTCTTTCCTTATTTCCTCTTTGTTTTTTAATGATGTTGTGCAGGTGGACAGCAGTATTGGATTTCTGAAAAACACAAGGCTATGTATGCATTGATGAAAATGACCTTCGCCAAATGTTGCTCTTTTCACTTCACTTCTACATACAGATTTAATTTGCATAATCAGCACAGCCCATCTCCCTGTGAGATTGCTGTCAGCGCTGTGGTGGACACAGTGTCCCACTCGCTACTGCATTATTAATGAAAAATATCAACAAATAGAAGCATGTGTTGTCTAATTTTCTTTTTTCCTATAATGTCACCAAACTTCAGTTAAATCTGTCTACGCATTTTTGAGATTTTGGGGTATTTAGTTTTTGAATTGTGTGGGTTTTGTTACCCCTAAATATTGCTATATCAAAATATTCTCTCTTAGTGGATATCCACTGCTCTCAATGTACCATCCTGCCAAAGTTCTGCATTTTAACTAAAAGGGAAATCAGTACTTTTGACGATGAGGGAGTGAGTAAGTTAGTCAGTCAGCTTTGCATTCTTTACATCGATAGATAAATATATACTGTAGATAGATATATAGATAGATGAGGTTTATGTGCTTCTGTCTTTCGTCTTTTTGTTTTTCTTTTTCCTCTTTATACAGTGCCTTCTATAATGTTTGGGATAAAGACACAGATAAGAAAAAAAAAAAGTGGCTTCTTTGAAATGTATGATTAATCGATCCATTCCTCCACTCCTCCGTGCCCTTTGCAATATCTCACTCTGCCAATAAAATGTACTGTGCATTGACAAAAGAAAGCAGTAAAAGTCATGACAAATGCACAGTCGTAAAATGTACAAAGCAAAAATTGCATGCAGCTAGTAGAGGGATACTGTGCTGTGCAGTTCATGGCACCACAAGCAAAGCAAGCAAAACAAACTATGTAACGTGATGAGAAATACCAAACACAAATGGACAGACAACACATAACCATATAAATCAAAATGGTATAGCGCCAAATCATGTGCAATCCCTTGCAGTTTCTCTAAATGTGGCTCCCGTATTTCGACTGTTCCTGGGATTTCATTTTTGTACTTGTTGATCTTGGATTGGCCCTTGTAGGCAACTCTTTTTTTTCCTTTGTGTGCTCTACAGAGCTTCATGTATTTACAGAGCTTTTTGTGAAATAAACTTTTTTTATTTAAGAAAGATTCAGTGCTTCTCCTTATTATTAGCCAGGGTTGACGGTGACATTACTGGAAGTGCTTTTGGAACTTACTGAGACTTCAGTGCACTAGGACTCCTAGTCCACGCCATCATGTTGATGGATTTGTTCTAGTTTTAAGCATCTGTATCTCCTGTGTTACACCAGCTAGCCAATTATTTTTGTGATTGTTGCTTTTGATTTATGAAAAAATGAAAAGACTGACTGACTGAAAACAATAATTGGTGGAGCAATTTGTATTGATCTTATTTGACATTGGGCTAAATAACACAAATACTAAGTCAAGTCAAGTGGCTTTATTGTCATACCATCTGTACACAGTATTGCAGCATACAGTGGCAGGAAGTAAAGTTCACCAAGTCTGTAGTGTAAAATACACAAAAACACAAGTGCAAGATAGGTAAAGAACTATACTATAAATAGATAAATAAATAATTAAAATGCCCCCTATAAATTGAAAACAAAACCCTCCATATAAGCCTACAAGTATTTCAAACTCCTCTCCATTGCTTATCACACACCAGGCTCCTCAAACACATCAGAGTTTTCAATACTTTATTTAAATAAAAGCTTTACTACAATCCTTTCTGTATCATTCAGTATTAACACTGAACATCGGCACTCAAGCAGTAAACTTTGCCAAAGGTTTTCTATTAAATGAGGCCAAGCCTTTTTTTCATATCATAGCATATGAATTTTAATTTTAATTTTGCTTTCCTCAAACTATTTATGACAAGTCAGCGCCCATAAATACTGCTAGGGAGAGTAAAGCACTTCAAATGCAATTCCCATGTAATAATTCACATTCAGTAACATTTATTTCATCTTGTGTTCAGTTTGACAGTCCTTATGTTCAAATCAAAAGGCAATTATGAGGACAGGTTTGAGAATTCTTGTGTGTGTTGTGTGTTTCAGATTTTTTTAATGTAATGCACAATGTTTTGATGTCAAAAATTAATTGAAGGTAGTGTCACACACATGCTAGTAGGAGTCAACTAAATGGCCTGAATCTCAATCCCTTGCAGACTATTCTCGGGAAATCCCACAGGGTTCTGGAGCCTCCGATGATGTCACTTCCTGTTCCTGCGCCTCTGATTTTATCACTTCCTGTTCTGGTGCCTCTGATGATGACACTTCCTGTCCCTGGCCCTGGCGACTTCATGACCGGTCCCCACCTCTGATGATGTCACTTCCTCTTCCAGCCCCAATGACATCATTTCCTACCCTGGCCATTGAAGCTGCCATCTTGACTTCATATAATCAGTTCTGTTTTGGACTCTGTCTTGTAAACATCACTTGAAAAATACCTTTTTGCAGCCAGGATATATTATACAGGTGGCTGCCCCAAACCTTTATAATGTCTTTTTGTCATTCTTGTGACAGTAGAAGGCTATTAAATGAGAAAAGTGTGGCATTCCTTCAAGTCCCTTTACAAGCCAAGAAACCTTCTGGGTTTCTTTAAAAACTTCTCTCAAATCCTGCCATCACTACACACACAGAATTATTCACTATAAACATAACATAGAAATAATTATGTTTCTAAAGTTAAGCTCAATAAACTTAAAAAGGGGGGGTTTGGACTAAAGAAGTTCACTTCAGTTGAGCAGTTCAAGGGAGCTGGAGTGATCTGTTGCTCAGGAAGGCTCTCGTGTAAGGCCGGGGAATGGCAGCAGGAGTCAGAGGAGCTAGGTGAGGCTCAGTGTGGTGTCGTGCCAGGTGCCTGTAACAGCAGCAGGAGTCCGAGCCAATTAAAAGGCTGGCTGTGCCTGTCGGAAAAGACATCTCTTCTGGCTGCAGGATCCCATTTGGGGCAAACAGAGGAGATGTCGAGATTGGAGAAGGGGACATCTGAAATTTTGAGTTTTTAGAACTGTTTTCTGAAGTGTGTTTTAACCTCGTTTTTATGGATATATTTATTGATTTTTAACCTCCAGGTTCACCTGATTTTAATGGACTATTTATTGAAGATCATTTTTGCACTGTGGACGGCACGGTGGCGCAGTGGGTAGCGCTGCTGCCTCGCAGTTGGGAGATCTGGGGACCTGGGTTCGATTCCCGGGTCCTCCCTGCGTGGAGTTTGCATGTTCTCCCCGTGTCTGCGTGGGTTTCCTCCGGGCGCTCCGGTTTCCTCCCACATTCCAAAGACATGCAGGTTAGGTGGATTGGTGATTCTAAATTGGCCCTAGTGTGTGCTTGGTGTGTGGGTGTGTTTGTGTGTGTCCTGCGGTGGGTTGGCACCCTGCCCAGGATTGTTTCCTGCCTTGTGCCCTGTGTTGGCTGGGATTGGCTCCAGCAGACCCCCGTGACCGTGTTCGGATTCAGCGGGTTGGAAAATGGATGGATGGATGGATTTTTGCACTGTTTGCTTTTAATAAAAGCACTGAACACTTTTACACCGACCCCTTGCTGAATGTGTGTGTGCTCATTTGCCTGGCTCATCTCGGTTCATGACTGTCAATGGTTATGAGATCAAGTGGCTCCTGGAAGTAACCACGCAGTGGGGAGCTGACCCAGACTGTCGCACAGGCCAACATTGAGCAATACTAGACTGTCAGATTAGAAGTCTAGTCTTTTATCTTTAGCTCCTCACAAACTTCTGATGCGCATTTCATTGACTTTGATGTCCATTTTATAAAATAAAATCTGAAAACATATAAATGACCCCAAATGAAGACTAGCAATTAAAATGTGAGAAAGATGATTCAGTTTAAGGCAGCCACGATTTTGAAATTTACCAAACCTTTCTTTCTGATGTGTGCAAAGAGATGGCCAGCAGAAGGCACAAGAGCTGCAGCTTCACTCAGCCTTGACGTGAATACGGAGGATCTGATATAAAGTCCGGCACAAATCCACACTTTTTGAGCTTTACATACAGGCAGTCCCTGGGTTATGTACGAGATAGGGACTGTAGGTTTGTACTTGAGTTGAACTTGTATGTAAGTCGGAACAGGTACATTAGTTTAATAAATGTTATTGTTGACTGACTGTAACCAAGTGCTCTGCCAATGAATGATGGAGTTTCACCTCTTTCTGACCTATTTATTATTTCTACTTTATTTTCAATGGTGATGGTTTACTGTATCACCAGCACTTGCATCAGATTTGTGTTTCAGAGACATTCTTGAAGGGTGAAGACAAAAGGTTAAGATGAGCTCTTCTGTACAGTACTGTACACGCTATCACAGCACATTAGGCACCAGTCGTCAACACGTCTGATGTATAGGGTGGTCTAGATCTAATTATGCAATTTTCATTACGCTATAACTTATTCAGTTTATTAAATAGAAAATCACCTGAAAAATCCCAGACCATCGAGAAGTGTGCGAACTGACGACACGAAGAATCGTCTTCGCACCAAACTGGAATTGTTCCTGCATAAATCAAAGCCATCCAGACAATCTGGATCTGCAGAATTAGATCTGGACCACCCTGTACTGACAAGAGACAACTTCCTGCTATGTGCGTAACAGGACAAGCAGGCTTGCTATTGAGAATGAATGGGGGCAGCGAGGGGCTGTTCATCACCAGCCCACATCACAGTCACCTCTACTACAATATGCTGCCTGCAGCCCCCATTCAACATGCAGCCATTCGAGGCACACTACAATGCTACCCCCGCCTCCCCATTCACCCTCAATGGCCTTTGTTCAGCCACAACAGGGTCACCACTTGCAGCATTACCAGCCGCCCACCTAGAACGAACGAGGCAGCCGTGTGTGGTGGGTGGGCAGTGAAACCACTTGCCGCCGGGAGCCGCCCGACGGACACTACACTGTGTGAGCAGCAAAATCAACCCCCTCCAGCCTCCATCCAGCCACCGCTTGCACCGTCTCCCCAGGCCAAAGATGACGGAGCGGCAGTTACTGAGGTGCATGCATCGCAGCTGCGGCCCCATTCGTAGGTCGGATGTCTGTAACCTGGGGACTACCTGTATAGGCCATAATTACCATCATTTAATCCTAAAATGAGATAAAGATAACCTCAGGTGACAAATAAATCATAATACATTTACTTGGTTCCTTATTTATTCAACAAAAAAACAGCCAATATGCAGAAGCCAAAAGCAAACAGCATGCACAATGATTTTGGGATAAACAAAATGGTATGTGTGAAAACTCAAAATAAGTTTAAAAATACACATTTATTAGATGGACCTTTTATGTTGAAAATAAAAACACTAAATAACTAAAACAATTCAAAATAAAATGTAATTCACTCAAGGTCACTCAAGGTCAGGGTTATAAGTACTGCCTGCCAGTACTTATACATACATATACATACATACATACATATTCGCATCAGTGGGTCATTTTCCAAGTTCTTTACAGGTATGTGATACCACCCCAAGTCGCTGGGGAGGGTGCTGCCTCTGCTAACTACCTTGTCTTCTCTTTGTTCCGTGGCACTGAAAGACCGCCCACTGAGTGAGGTAAACTAACTCCACTCCTTCCGGTAACTAGGCTATGATATCGAGACTGCCTGGAGGAAGAGGTCACTTATGGCTTATGCGATCTGAGGCGCTCCACAGCCTGAATAAAATTAACTTTGCTAAAGAAGCCTTGATTAGCCTAATTGCTAAGGGGCAGCCTTGTTTTGTTTAAACCATTGTTGGACACCATTGCACATTATTTTTTGTTTGTATTTCCTGCCAGTAAACAGGACAAGCCGGTTTGACACCCCAAAGTGCTGCAGTTGTCCTTACCTGTTATTACTCCACTATGTATTTTCTTTACTTTCTCATTTTCTATCACAGTGTTTTCTCACTGCTCTAGTGGTCCTTCTGTCCTAATACAGGCCTAAAGTTCGAAATGTTTGTTGCCTGGTCTGTCTTAGGTAAGCCACTTACAGTCCCTAGCGTTTCCAAGAAAGCAACATATTTCACTTTTGTAAAATTTTCTTCTTGGTCGTTTTCAACCATGTGGTGTAGCCTCATATGGGTGATCAGCTTTCTTGTCTTTTTACGGCATGCCTTGGTAGGACACTAGGGTTTGACATTCTGTGTGTTACCTGCATGAAGTTCTCCCTTTGTCTGTGTTGGTGTCCTCCAAGTGCTCTGGTTTCTTCCCACAATGCAAAGACATGCATGTTAGGTGAATTGCCGTTATTAAATTGGCCCTTGATATGAGAGTGTTTGTGGGTGGGTGTGTGTCCACCCTGCAATGAACTGGCGCCCTGTCCAGAGGTTGTTCCTGCCTTGTGCCTCATGCTTGCTGGGTTAGGCTCCAGCTGCCCCCTTGCTCTGGACAAGCAGGTTTGAATGGTGCGATTTTAGTGTGTGCTTCCATTTACTGTTTTCTAGCATTTTGGTGGACTAACTTCCTTTTGTTTTACTTTTTGACTTATTAGTCTAGAGCACGGGCTGCCATTTTTCTGCACCCTGTTCCTTATGTTTTCATGAGCTGTTTGGCTTAATTTCCACTTGAGGAACAGCTTTTTCACCACAACATTTCCATGAAAAGCACCTCTGATAAGACTTGTCCAGACAGTAGATCGGGTGTCCCAGGGTCCTAGTGGCTTCTGCCAGTTCTGAACTGATAATGGACATCAGAAGGACATCATCCAATTTTGAAGGGAAGTAAGCTTGATGTATTTCTTGTTTGCTGAACTCCGTTTCCATCTGTCTTCACAACAATAAAGCCGATTTTTTGGGAACTTGGATTCACCTCCTTCTCTCTTGTGCAAGTGTGTGACCCACACATTACTATATTATACTAGATATATATATATATATATATATATATATATATACACACACATACATACATACATACACATACATATATATTATATATTACACTAGCTGATGCCCGCCGTAGCATACGGCGGTGTAAGAATAGGAACGGAAAACGGTGAGAAAGGAATTCAGAAATCAAGAAGAAATAAATACTTCTTGAAAGACGGAGTTGGGAATAGGTGTTTTGGTGGAGACAACAGATAATGAGTCGAAAGATCTAACCCTAGAAAAAGCCACGGTCAAGACTGGTTGTTGTAGATTAATGCAAATCTTTGCAACTGTTTGTCCCTGGGACTTGTTGATAATCATGGAGAAGGCGAATCTGAGTGGGAATTGTGTGCGTTTAAATTTAAAAGGGAGATTGGTGTCGGAAGGAAGGAGAGAGATTCTGGGAATGAAGATTGTTTCAGAATTTTGGATAGCGATCAGTTTGCACTCAATAATATTTGTATGTATTCGGGTAACAATGAGTCTTGCTCCGTTGCAAAGACCTTTTGATGGCATAATATCTCAAAGGAGCACAACTACAGCTCCCACCTTCAGATGAAGGATATAGGGAGGCATGCCATTTGGTGTGAGGGTGTGTAAAAACTCCTGTGGGTACGTTAATTGATCATTAGGATCATCACTGACTACTGTATCTGCACTCTTGAAGGTCACTTTTTCACCCTGTATAAGACCCTGTATAAGAACTTTGTTGTTAATACAGTATGTACAGAATCGTCGTTTGTGACTTTCAGTATTGGTCTTGTAGCAAGTTCTTGGGGAGTCACAGTTGAGAAATTAGTATCACTGTAAAGTTGAGCAACTGGGTCTTGTTGTGGTGGTAAACATTGAGAAGGTAGTTCTGCCGTGTCTCTAGTTTTACCTTCCCGAACTTGAAGCCATTGAACAAATTGAGTTTCACTTTCGAGAGCTTTCATATTTTTTGTGAGTTTTAGGACTTCCATCAACAAACTTAGGCTGTGGAACGAAATGAAAGAGGCAATGGTGAGGGCTCGAGAACCGCAGAAGATAACAGGCAGTATCTGGTGGAAATTGGGGATACTGTCGTTCATTTTATAACAAAGGCTTAGGAAACACCTGTTGCAGTATAACGAAAATAGGAAGGAGCGAAATGAATAGCAAGGAGCAAAACCAATGCCAATGGTCGTCAGAGTACCTTCCTGTAGCAGGCTACGGAAAAGACTCCCAGGCGAACACATGGCTGAAGTGAAAGGTCACGTGGTCAGGCTAGATATGGGGTGGTGACGGGACACCAATGAGAAAGGAGCGGGGAATGCGGTAGTCCGAAGGAGGAATAGGTATCGAGAAAAGCGGCGTGGGGTATATGGGAGGCCTCAAGCAGTATGGAGAAGGGTTTGGAAGAGCAGGAACAAGAATCAAGAAATGCCATGTTGGCTGCGTGTGGGCGGGACCGATTTTGAAGAGGAGCCGCAGGCAGTGTGGGGAAGGGTTTTGAAGAGGACGAATAGGAATTGAGAAATGCCGTTTTGGCTGCATGTGGGCGGGACCGCTTTTGAAGAGGAAGCAGGACGAACCAGAAGAGAAATATATGTAAGAGATATATATATACACACACACACACACACATACATATAGACACATACTATGGGGTGCCAAACAGGCAAATACATTGATTTTCTGAATGTATCAACTCAGTGTCGGAATATATAAAGTAATTCCCGAATATATAAAGTGAGCGTCGGAATATATAAAGTAATTCCTGAATTTATAAAGTCAAAACTTCAATATATAAAGTCGGTGTCGGAATACATAAAGTCATTGCTGAATATATAGAGTGAATCAATTCAGGCACGTGTTTAGTAAACTCTGTGGGGTCCTAATACAGTGAAATGAAATAAGTTAACCAAAAGTTAGTCAAAATGTTAATAAAAATAAATTTCAACTAATCTTTTAATATAATATTTGTGCTCTTCTTTTTTTTTTTTTAATTTTTCGATGGGCGCGTTATGAGATAGGCATATTCCTCACAAGACCGACCGACTGTGAGAGAAGTTTCAGAAAAGCGTTGTACAAAAAATACAATAAGAATTAGTAGTTTTTGTATTTTGCAATAGATAGTAAAACAGCAAGGAAGGTTCTGAGAAATTTAATTGAAAATGAAGAGTTCATAGATACTATTACAAATGCGTGCAGACCATATACCTGCCCAAGTACAGTAGAACAAACGGTATCTGAATTGGCTATGTGTTCAACATTAACGGCGCACGCTTCTAGGCAATATCAGACACCGCAGTTGCCGGTGTACAATCTGAGAAAGAACTCTCGAGGTTCAGTAGGATTTTACAGGTACGTATAGGCTGTAAAGTAGAAGTGCTGTATAGACAAACTGCCTAAAATAAGAAATTTTCGTTCTTTGCCCTGTGGCAGAGAACAATCATGCTTATGTTTATCCAAATGATAACAAAACAGTAAGCTTTTTTCTAATTTAAAGCGTTTTGTCCTTCTACCGGTTGTGATTTTTTTACAGTGGGACACAGCTGATAACTAAAATTCTTCCGAAATTAAACAGTTCATTTGGCTTTCGGTAGCATGTATATTTGAATGTCTTTATTTTAGAAAACTTCTTGGATCGGGAAAGCCGTCAGTAGAACACCCGACGTTTTCCAAAGAAGTGGTACTCCTTCCAGATGCTGAATGCCAGAAAGTGCCCAGAGCTGCAATTAAAGCGTGGCTGTTCGAGTCTGGTCATATCAAGTCAGCGGTGGAACTCAAAGTGTGTTGGGATGAAGGCTGTTCGTGAAGCGTTCAAGCCAAAGGTTGATACATGTAACATTGTAACATTATACAAAGTTATAGTCTGTTATACCTGCATTTTTATCACTCTTTAATTTATTGTTTTTATCAGTATGCTGCTGTTGCTGGAGTATGTGAATTTCCCTTTGGGATTAATAAAGTATCGATCGATCTATCTATATATGCGGGTTAGTATTGCATTTCCTTTTGTATATTTTTTTTGCTGAAAGTGCATATCTTGTAAATGTAAAATTTTAATAAACTATTGTTTTATGTTTTATATTGTAATTATGTATTACGTTATCTATCAATTTTTAATCTTAGGCTTCAAATTTTACTTGGATGTCACAGCAAACTGGTGGTGCCATCCTTGACGAGCCTCCAAACTTTAAATGGCTTTGTGATTAAAAAGATATTTCATCAGAAGTCCATATATGTAAGACCAGATAAAACATTGTTGACTTTCCCTGAGGTATCTGTAAGTTTGTATTTTAAAAACAGTTTTATATTGGACATCAATTTATATTTGGAAATTGTCCCTGTAACTAATTAATGTTACAGGTTTGCACGTGTATGTATTCTTAATTTTACTTAGGTAGTTACCAAAGAAGTGGGTAGTGCTGCTGCCTCGCAGTTAGGAGACCTGGGTTCGCTTCCCGGGTCCTCCCTGCGTGGAGTTTGCATGTTCTCCCCGTGTCTGCGTGGGTTTCCTCCGGGCGCTCCGGTTTCCTCCCACAGTCCAAAGACATGCAGGTTAGGTGGATTGGCGATTCTAAATTGGCCCTAGTGTGTGCTTGGTGTGTGGGTGTGTTTGTGTGTGTGTGTGTCCTGCGGTGGGTTGGCACCCTGCCCGGGATTGGTTCCTGCCTTGTGCCCTGTGTTGGCTGGGATTGGCTCCAGCAGACCCCCGTGACCCTGTGTTCGGATTCAGCGGGTTGGAAAATGGATGGATGGAGGTTGTAGAATACTTTCATTGATAAATTTTAATATTTTTACATGTGATATTATTATTAATATATTTTATTTTAGCCATCAAATTCTGAAGGAGAAATAATTGAGGAGCAGAAGAGTGAAATAGATTTTGAATCTTTAGAAGTATGTGAATGCTTTAATATCAATATACAATGACTTGGGTTGGTACAGCTTAATATAATAATGCACTGTTTTAAAAAATACTGACACCAGTTTTTAACATCATTGTTAAGTCTAATAAAGATGAATAGGTGTGAAGAGGTGTTGCAGGAGTTTTCTATTTACAATATACATGGAAAAATGTAATTGTCCCAGTTTATACTGTTTACAATTTAAAAAGTATCAGTATTTATAAACACCTTTCTTATACACCTTTGTTTTAAGTTTCTTTCTTATCTGTTGTCCACTTTTTGATGTTTTACTGTGCCGTGATTTAATAATGAAATATCATTTTAAATTGTAAAGGCAAGTTTTAAAAAATGAAACCCACCATCATATAGTATAATTTTCAATGCTACTTCACTGCTCCGAGAGTCTAAGTACAAATCATGGCCCGGTAATCATGTGGAATGTGTGCATTCTTCTTTGGGCACTCTAGTTTTACTGCAGTTTTGTCAAAGGATGAGGGTTAGGTTAATAGACAGTTGTAATTTATGTTAGTTAAAATGATCATTTGTGAGCGAGTTTAATCCACACTGACCTGGTATCTTGCTTAGAGTTAGCTTCAACCTTGCGCCAAATGCCACCAGGTATGGCTCTGGTGTCCAGAGTCATTTTCTTTATTAAATAGATTCAAAGGTGCATGGTTTAAAGCATAATTAAATTTGTTATGTTTCTACAATCATATTTATTTTTATCATTATAGAAAAACAGAAGTGATGCCATTGATTTTTTTTTATTTATTAAATTTTTATTGTAATCATTCCTTACAAATAGATCAATGCCATTGATGCAATAACAATTCATAGCACCGGAAAAATACAAGAGCAATTTACTATGTCTCTTAATCAAGGTGCAATTTTTACTCCCCTTGCACAAGACTTTAATGAGACATCAGGACAGATTTACAGGTGGGTTACTGTTTAGAACTGCCCCCACAATATGTTAAAGAAGAAAATGTTTTTTACATCAAAGATATGTGTTCCGGTCACAAAAATGCCCAAAGTCATCTCCTTGTCTTAAAGGTGATTTGTTTTCACTGTAGTACTTAGAACAGAAATGCTGTGGTTTGAAATGTCAAATTTGAAATACTGAATTGTGTGAAATGTAAAATTTAACTTTGACATTTTCCTCAAGTGATGGAAAAAAGTCTAATCCCAGTGTTTTTCTTGTAGATGTTGTTGTAATTTTTAGAACATGTTCCAATTTTGACAATAATTAGAAAACACAAAAGAACATTCAATTTTTGGTTTATTTAGAGCAGTTCTGCAGCCTTTCTATGGAGGTCTAAGTGGTTAGTTTTTTAAATAATTCAGACATAATATTTTCAATGCAGTTTATTTTTATACTAGCAAAATACCCGCGCTTCGCAGCGGAGAAGTAGTATGTTAAAGAGGTTATGTAAACATATATATACATATACATATATACATATATATACATATCTACATATACACATATCTTTGGTTTCCTCTCACAGTCCAAAGACATGCAGGTTAGGTGCATTGGCGATTCTAAATTGTCTCTGGTGTGTGGGTGTGTGTGGGTGTGTGCGCCCTGCGGTGGGCTGGCACCTTGCCCGGGGTTTGTTTCCTGCCTTGTGCCCTGTGTTGGCAGGGATTGGCTCCTGTATTTAGGATATAGCGGGTTGGATAATGGATGGATGGACATTTGTATGCATAGCCCCATTTGCCCGTTTTCATTTTTCTTTCTTCAGTAATATTTCAGTAAACCCGGAGCTTGTCAGTTCAAATCCTGGTACTGACACCACTGTGTGACCCTGAGGAAGTCACTTCACCTGCCTGTGCTGCAAAAAACCAAAGTAATGTAACAAATTGTACCTCAGATGTTGCAAGTTGCTGGAATAAAGGCATAAGTCAAATAGATAAATATGTATTATACACATAGGAACTATTCATTTATTTTCAGTTAAGTCATCTGCAGCAAACCTTTATAAATGAGGGTTTCTCCTTTTTAGATAGTGCAAACTGTTTCTTCTTCATTGAGGTTTTCTCTTGGAGAGCTTTTTTCATTTCATTGAAAATTAAAGCAGCAGCTGCCAAAATATGTAGCTTTCTTATTAATTTTTCAACATTGTGTAAAATAACTTTATAAAGTAACATAAAAGGTTTAAATACTCGTTATCCTTTTACACTAAAATATTACTAAAGAGATACAAAAAAAGTAAAATGCATATGTTGTTTTTCTTTAAGGAGATTAAATATTACTGAAGAAAAAAAAAAAAAAACTTAAACAGCCAAATGGGGCTATGCATACGAACTTAAAAGGTTTAAATAAAACAGAAATATATACCTTTTATTTTTACTTCCTTAACTTGT
Organism: Erpetoichthys calabaricus; assembly: GCF_900747795.2. Classification (NCBI taxonomy): domain Eukaryota; kingdom Metazoa; phylum Chordata; class Cladistia; order Polypteriformes; family Polypteridae; genus Erpetoichthys; species Erpetoichthys calabaricus. The sequence continues at coordinate 178,115,225 of NC_041395.2, forward strand.
GGAGGGTGTATCTTGTAGCAAAGCCCTAAGTTTTTTCATGAAAGCCCGTTTCAGTCAAGAAGTCTTAAAAAGAGGTGTAAAGATATTGACAATAAGCTATGCAAACCCACCAAGACATGAAATCGTTTAAATCAAGGCGCGAGTCGAAAAACACCATCCGATACTATTAGTTAACAATTAACACATTTCTATATGTATTGTAAGCATACAAAACAACTGATAATATGTTGCGCTTATTTATCTGGTGTACCGACATTTTTGCGCGTTTAACGGCTGAAATCTAACGTGGTTTGTGCCCTTCAGAATGAAAACAGTTAGCATTTACCTTCTTAATAAAAAGCGAGCTTTTAAGCCTGAGAAATCACTCTGTAAATGTGCACGTTTAATTCTTGATCACTTCAAACAACTGAACTATCCAGAACATTTCAGGCATACATCCAGCATTCAAACTATGTATAAAAAGCACAACTGTTAAAGGAATTCAGCATTTCTTAATTGAAAATGTTCCTTTAATCCTCAACATGTCTCAATGAGTCGTTCTGGTGGTTTTACTTGACATTTTGATATTCTGGTTAATTGTGTTTGCAGTTGAGATGTTCTTTCCTGATTTATACTTGTTTTCTCGTTAATATTTGTTTCACTGGTGTTAGTGTTCTGATTAGAGGTTATTGGTCCTTTGATGTCTTGACAGTTTCTTCTTAGAACAGCTTCTATTACGCAATTCCGTCACATACTGGTCTATTGTTTCTCCGCTTTTCTGGAAACGTAAAAAAACTTGTGCCGCTCAAACGTCACATTGCGCTTTGGGTTGCAATACGTTTCGAATTTTTCAACTATTTTGTTCAATTTCATATTGTCTCCATCTTCTTCAAACTGAAAATTGTTATACACCTCTAGCGCCTCTTCACCAATTACATGTAGAAACATAGATGCTTTAATTTTTTCACTTTTCCTATCTGCTTCAATCGCAGCAAGATACAACTCGAATCTCTGTTTAAATCTTTTCCAATTTTCAGCTACATTTCCCTTTAACTGGAAATTTGGTGGGGGCTGTAATCCTAACATATTTTTTTTTTCTCTTTTGCTAGAACGTCTTAGCGCTTTCTGATCACGTTTTCGGGTTACTAACAGACACGCGACTCGTTCAAAAGCTGAACCTCTTCTTCACATTCCTCTTCCAATCCGCCACTTTTGACACCATGTAGTGATCTTGTTAGGTTCGTAGTTTAATTAATACACAGGATTGAAAGATATAATAACTTTTTAATAGACAGACTTTAGAGACATTTACTGTACAAGTTACTAATCGTTCTTTAGTTCACGCCCATTCTCCTACTTGCATCGGCATTCACAGGCATTACTAATCATTCTGTAAGTATCCCTTAATAGACCTTACTAATCAACTATCATTACAAAATCCAACGTGGTTTGTGCCCTTCAGAATGAAAACAGTTAGCATTTACCTTTTTAATAAAAGGCGAGCTTTTAAGCCTGAGAAATCACCCTGTAAATGCACACGTTTAATCGCACATGTGTTAATATGCATGCTTACACAGTATTAAGACACTCAAAAATTAACGTCATTTACCTTTGTTCTCGCGTTTGATAAAAGGCGAGCTTTTAAGCCTGAGAAATCACCCCGTAAATGCACACGTATAATTGCACATGTTTTAATATGTATGCTTACACAGTATTAAAAGACACTCAAAAATTAACGTCATTTACCTTCGTTCCCGCGTTTGACTCGTGCTGTAAATCTCTTCCTTGTTTTTGGTTCAAGTGATTACGTAGGTGTGATGACGCGATACGTGACTCCGCCTCCTCCATTAGAGTATATGGACAAAAAACAGGTTCCAGTTATGACCATTACACATAGAATTTCGAAATGAAACCTGCCTAACTTTTGTAAGTAAGCTGTAAGGAATGAGCCTGCCAAATTTCAGCCTTCCACCTACACGGGAAGTTGGAGAATTAGTAATGAGTCAGTCAGTCAGTGAGTCAGTGAGGGCTTTGCCTTTTATTAATTAGTATAGATAACCTTCTTGGAGTGTAGGCACAGAGCACTGGTTCTCTGGTAAATGCAAATGCAGACTTTATAAAGGACTGTTTATATAATGGATGCACATACAGATCTAGAATTGTTTTAAACAGACAGGAAAACAAAACAGTCTGAAATCTTGGATAGTGAAAGGAAACTGTGTGTTGACAGGTCTAAACAGAGAGGTTATAGTTTTGTGCTTTAATTGATTAAATTGCTCAATTTTCAGAAGCTGTTTATGCTTAAAGAAGATTGCTTGATTAAGGTTTTACTATTAATTATATTTCTGTTCACTTCTTATTCAGTCTTCTACTTTTTTTGCTTTCAACCCTTACTAAACATAAAAAAAAAATGTTATTTGCTTCAGCATGCCATACGTTAGGTATGTCAGGCAAGGAAATGGAAAACCAAAATAACTAAAATAAAACTGACAGACAGGATGCAATAATTTGTTCTTAGTGTTTGACAGTGTTTTAATTTAAGTGAAGTGAACATAATTTACTCTGTGTCCAGTGGGAAAGCCAAAACATTTGTACACATTCAAGCACATTAAAATTACTTTCTCTCATTTAATTACTTACCTTGTTGTCAGTATTTGAGTGCACTTTGAAACAGTTGTGACTTTACATTTCATACATGAATTTTGAATAAATTTGTATACAAATGTATAAATATTTACTTAAATTCATATATTAAATATCAACTATATGTTGTCCACTGTATGATAGATAGATAGATAGATAGATAGAGATAGATAGATAGATAGAGATAGATAGATAGATAGATAGATAGATACTTTATTAATCCCAATGGGAAAACATTCTGTTGTCCTTTAAACTTAATAGTTTGTTTACATTTGCCAGAATATTTTGGAGGTATCAAACTAAACAGTAAAACATAAGCGACAGAAACCAATGTGCACAGTCCAACAATTGTTTGTGGAAAGATTTTACCATTTGATTAAAAGTACAGATTGTCAGTATACCAGGGATTTTTTGTATTACTTTCAGAGTCCTACAAAGTAAAGTTAAAGTTTTGCTTTGATTGCGAATAATTAATACAGTATTGTGAAATTAATTCTACAATATTTTCCTCTACGAGCATTCTTCCATATAGTGACTATGTTAACCTTCTTGAAAATGAAGAATACTTGTCCGAAGATTCTGATATTCAAGAAGCAATTAGCAGATCATTGATGGAAGAGACACTTAAAAGCCAGCAGTATGTAGTTTAAATTAATGCTGGGTTGAACCCCAAATATTTTAAAAATTTTTTTCAAAGACAGTTTAAATGTATTGTTTAGCTGTAAATGTTTTATGATGTGTTCAATCAATGTACCTTTGGAATTTTCAGTAGACTGCTAGTCATAGCAAAAGGAAGCTGTAGGCCTGTAAATGTATATAACTTACTGAGATGCAGTTGCGACAGGATATTTCAGCATAAATCCTTATGTAGAATATTAACCGAGCAATATTTAAACTTTACAGAGATACTTCATTGTCTGTTGAGCAAATACTGATGCCACTTATCACTGCAATAAATGAACATGAAGTTACTTGGTTCAATATAATGCGAAGAAATGTTTGGGATGGCACAGTGAGAGCAATGAGTAGACCAAACTTTACTCCAAAAAAAAAAAAAAAAAACCAACAATTGATGTAAAATTTACTGACGATATTGGCATTTCTGAAGGAGCAGTAGACCTTGGTGGTCCAAAACATGAATATTTTCGCTTATGCCTGAAATATTTGAAAAATTACAGTGGAATGTTTGAGGGTGCTTCAGGGAGCAAACTTTTAAGTTGCAATTCAGCAGGTATGTTTGCAAAATTTTTTACTTTATTAGTTTAATATTTGCCTAATGCCTTTATCCAATAAGATGAAAAAATTTTGAGACAACAATTCATTCCATTTCTTTTTTCAATTATAGCCCAAGTAGGTGAAGGGACTTGGTCACATAATGTCAGTGGTGGGATTTAAACCTACAATCTCAGGGTTTGACGTTCAAAGCCTTAACTGCTTGACAAAGTTATCCTTCTAATGGATTTTCATGTAACTAAATGTTTTGCTTTTATGACTGATTTTTTATAAAACCTTTTTTATCAATCTTTCATACAGCATTAAAGGAAAATGGCTATTTTTTTGCGTGACAACTGATAGCACTGTCTGTTGTGCATGGGGGGCAATCACCATGCTTTTTCTCTCCAATTCTTTATAAATCCTTGGCCAAAGGTCCAGAAAATACTGAAGCAGAAGTTGAAGATATTCTTCATCCATCCATCCATTTTCCAACCCGCTGAATCCAAACACAGGGTCACGGGGGTCTGCTGGAGCCACTCCCAGCCAACACAGGGCACAAGGCAGGAACCAATCCCGGGCAGGGTGCCAACCCACCGCAGTGAAGATATTCTTGATATTGATATTCGTAATCAATGTATAGAGGTTGGTATACAGTAGTTTGATCCATGCACAAAAGTTTGGGCCAAACCCAAATTTATCTAATGTAGTGAAAAGGTAGTTCCATTCAATCATAAATGCTTTTTCTGCATCCAACGATATCATCATCTCTGGGGTGTTTGACTTTGCAGGTGAATATATTAAACAGGCGTTGAAGATTGGAAGCTAAGTGTCGGCCTTTAATAAATCCAGTTTGATCTTGTGATATTACCGAAGGCAGCACTTTCTCCATCCTCCTAGCTAGGACTTTGGAGAGTATCTTAACATTATTCAAAAGTGAAATTGGTCTGTATGATGCACATATTAATAAGTCCTTATTTTGTTTAAGAAAGACAGTGATTAATGCTTGGCGAAAAGTTTGAGGTAGAATTTCATTGTCTCTAGCTTCAGTAAATGTTGCTAATAAGAGGGGAGTTAGCAGAGTGGAGAATTTCTTATAAAATGGTAGCCATCAGGGCCTGCTGCTTTCCTGCTCTGAAGTGACTTTATAGCATCTAGTATTTCTGATAGCGCCAGAGGTTTATCCAGTTCCTCTGCACTAACAGTATATATTTGTGGTATCTGTAATGTATCCAGAAATGCATTAGATTGTGTGTTGTCTTCTTTAAACTCAGTAGAATATAAGGATTTATAGTAGTCTCTAAATGTGTGCATTATATTTTTATGGTCAATGATTTTATCTCCGTTTGTGTTGGTGATTGCTGGGATTGCATTGTGAACTTCTTGCTTGTAGATTTTTTGAGCTAAGAGCTTATTAGCTTTCTCTCTGTGTTCATAGTAATGATGTCTTGATTTAAAAAATGGAGTTGTTCAGTTTCTTTGTTTGTTAAGAGGTTGAACTCTAAATGCAGAGCCTGCCTTTTCCTATGAAGAGCCTCACTTGGACACCTGGCATGTTCTTGATCTATTCTAGTTATTTCACTGGTTAGCTCTGATACCTTCTTGGTGTCTAATTTATTTCTATAGGAAAGATATGAAATAATCTGTGCTCTTAAGAAGGCCTTTAGAGTTTCCCCAGAGTATTCCTGCAGAGACCTCTGAGGATGTATTTGTCTCAAGGAAGAAACTGATTTGATTTGTTTTGATATAAATTCTGTACAGTATTGTCTGCTAATAGAGTGGGTTAAGACATCATCTGCGAGATGAGTATGTTGGGCATAATGATTTTAGCTCCAAGATCTGAGCGGCATAGTTGGAAATAACAATAGTGTCATACTTGCAAGATTTAATAGTAGGCAAGAAATTATTATCTATAAAGAAATAATCAATTCTTGAGTAGCAATGATGCAGTGGCGAGTAGAAGGAATATGTTTTTGAGTTTGGGTTTAGAAACCTCCAGGGGTCTGATAAGTTGTGGTCAGTTAAAAACTGTGTAATTATCTTTGCAGTGTTAGATGTCACCACCCCTCCTTAACAGAAGGCCTATCTAAGAGTGGATTTAAAACACAATTAAAGTCCCCAGCCATTATAATTTTATGAGTGTTTATATTGGGAATGGATGCAAATACATTTTGCATGAACTCCCTATCATCGACATTGGGTGCATAAACATTTATCAAAATCACTTTACAGTTAAATAAATTGCCCATGCCATTCACATATCTCCCTTCAGGATCAGATACTACATCTGATACCACAAATGAGACTGTTCTATGTATGAGAATTCCCACACCTCTATTTTTCTTTGTAAAGCTGGAATGGAACATTTGGCCTGTCCAGTCTTTTTGCAGCCGGAAATGATCCTTGCTTAGTAAGTGGGTCTCCTGTAAAAATACAATTTTAGCATTTAGACCTGTTAGATGAGAGAATACTTTCTATCTCTTTAATTCGTGATTCAGGCCTTTAACATTCCAGCTCACAAAGTTAACTGTCCCATCATGGAAACGTTGATTCTGAATTTTTGATGTCATCTTGTAGTCTCAACTGGAAGTGAGACAGCTTTAACCTTAATTTCCAATTTTCCCACAAGTTATTGCCATGCAGCCTATTGTTACGTTGGTAGTTATAATTATAAGAATTAAAAGGATAGATTAGATATAGTTTGCTTTCTTTCTCTCCCTCCCTTATCCCCCCACCCCCCCCCCCATTTTGCCTCCCCACATGAGGCTGTACCCACTTCACAAAGTTCCAGTCCTCTGACATACCTAGAGACAGAGCACATCCAAAACAAAACAAGCCCCCCAGCAGCGGCGTTTGAGAATTAAAAGGTAGAGATATCTATTGCCGATAAAGTCTAAATACTATAAGCATAAAATAGAATCTTCAACAGTCTTGAAATATTAAGACAGTAAGCCCAGAGAATGGTGTTGAAAAGTGGCCCTTGATAAGCATAGTAAACCCTAATGCAATAATAACTCAAAATGGACTTTCACGATTCTCAGGTAGACCTTGGATTCTAATATTATTCCTTCTACATCCATCTTCCAGAGCTGCAAGTCTGTCTTCGAGTTTTTTGCATATGGAATTCGCAGCTGTAGCTTTTCGATCGGCGGTAGATGCAAAATGTTCCGCTGTTTCAATTCGAGTCATGAAAGTCTGCTTAACATTTTCCAGCTGATCGGCAAGTTCTCCGAGTTTAGACGCATTTTCCTGAATGTGTTCCTCAGTTTTTCCCAGCATACTTTTAAAGGTTGCATCAAAATGATTATATATACGTTTTTCCAAGTATTTATTATCCTGCAGCAGCTCTTGCATCTCCAGCTGCAGCTTCTCGTTTGTCTTGAGCAAGCCGTTTATTTCTTTCTTCATATTTTTCTGAATGTCTTTCTTGAGCTCACTTCTGGCCGTGGCAGTGGCCAATGTTGCAATCATTTCCTTTAGTTCGCACAAATCATTTCAGCTTTCTTGCTCCGTTGGTGAAGTGGCAATCCCAGTTACAGCTGATGCCTCCGGCTCACGAGGAGCACATGAAAGCGGGGACTGCAAGGCCATTTCTAGTTTCAAGTGATCATCTGGAATTGGCGAGTGACTTGCATCACTTGCACCTTCACTTCCATTTTTGCTCTCGACTTGAGACGATGCAGCGGACTGGGATCCTGGGAAGTCTGTGCTTTCACCTGCCTGTTCCAGGTCAGTCTCTGAAAGGCCGTACCTTGCACTAGGACTTGATGCCTGTCTAGACTTGCATGTAGATTTAGGTTTCTTTTCCATTTCTTTTGGACTCCTTTTCTTGTTACTCATGTTTATATACTGTAGTAGATGGAGGTATGACTGGCTTCAAAATATTATCAAAGTTGTTATCCAGGGATGATAATAGGCACTTCTCCCATTTCCGGAGTCTGGTGGAAGAGAACGAAGCGTCCTGGATGAGGAGTGGATGCAAAGAAATAAAGAAAAGTAGAAGAAGAGAACTGTGTTTCTGCTTTTGTGTATTGCCAAACTGTGCAGTACATGTGGGAATCTGGGGAAGGTGTTTCCCATGGAAAAGGGAAAAATAAACGTTTGTTGCACCTGCACTTGGGTCTTTTCCTGTCTGTTGGTTTGGGTGGCTGGTTCACTCCCTGTTTCATCTGCTCACAGTGGACAACCATTGTTTTCTTTGAGAAGAGGGATCTGTTTTGGGAGACACTGCTTTTTTCCCCCCAAACAAATGCCTCTATCCAAACAGATTCAGTCCCCGAGTACTCTTTCTCTCTCTCTCTCTTTTGTCCTAATGTTTACTATAATTCCATGTTAGAATGTGATAATTATGTAGTGGGTTCACCTATAGATATGCACTTATCAGAACTATAACAGAATATTGTCTACCTAAAAAAACCTGGACAGAGCAGTTTAAATGCAAATGACAATTATTATTTCACTCATAGATGTGCACTGTATTAGCACTATAATAAAGGGCCATTATTTTATAAAAAATCCACACCTAGCACGATAAATGCGATTAACTTAATTACCACTTCTAGCTTCCTAACACTCTAATTCATCTTTAGAGGCTTACATAATGAAACCGTATGCAAGGATGGAACTTTTCTACTAGTTCTATATTTGTTTTATAAGATTGTATAGATTTGTTTTTTTTATGTTACTTGTTCATTAATATTCTTGCTTACACTTATTTGTATTTCTTTTCTTGTAACTTTCTCTTTGACATCTTGTAAAGCACTTTGAGTTCTATTCTTTGTATGAAAATGTCCTATAAAAAGAGAACTGTGTTTGTTCTTGTTGTAAGCATTGGCTACTGCAAACACCTTATAACTCAAACTATGATATATTTTTCTAATTTGTGTGTTCATTCAGGAGTCGAATAAACCATTCTGGAGCTTTGGTAATTCACGGCTCATATCTACAATCTCATCCTGCCTGACAAGTTTACATTCAACAGAGAAGTACAAGAAACAGTCTGAAAAATGTCATTGCTCTTTGTGCTTTTGAGAATCATATGGATGGCACCTACCTGTTAATGACCATGAGCAGTTGACTTGTCCCTCATGTTTGTGACACTCAGGACAAAGCTGATAAAAACCTCATAAAATCATTAAAGGTTACTCACCAATGTGCTCTTCTCTTCTGTGTCTGCTCACAGTCTGCCAATTCATTCCAAATTTGTCACCAAATGAGACTTCTTGCCATTCTGAGCCTGTAGGGAGGGAGCAAGCAGTACAAAGTGAAATGAAATGCTCTTGTCCACCACACATGTACACCTTTAGAAATAAGCATTATCCTGTGTGAGGAACTGCTGAGCAAAATGTAACAACCACAAGTCAGCAGCTGTTTAAAACCTTCAAATGTTTAACAAATGTCTAGTCTATTAAAACCAAGTCACAGGAGCAGAAAGCAATATCTCAAGACTGAGTGCCTGCAACTTTAAGCGTGAAGCTGATGGGTGTATGGTGCGTTATTGGAAAATGTGGAAGGTTTATAAGACTGTCATAAAATAGCAAGACATGTGATAGACCGTGGCGGTCTTTTCAGCAACTAACCAAAAGAGAAACCAGGAGAGGTAGTGCAGAAGTCCATTGAAGACAGATGACGTAGTACATTATGGCTTCAACTAAACATTGATAAAAATAAGACTTAATACACTGAATGAAAGCACAAAACATCTGATAGAAAATCTTCAAGATCAGTGCCTGACCAGACTTATCAACTTTTAGGAGTGTTTCAGTTTTACTAGAAGTCCCTCAGAACATTTTGTATTTTTAGTATCTTACTACTAATAAAAAAGTATTAATAAAGTAGAGGTCTAATAATTAATTATGGAGGTGTGCAAGTGAACCTGCTTAGCACGTTACTCTTTATTATGATACAATACACATCCTCATATTATCAGGACTCGTTCTACCTCAGAAATGACCAGCAGCTTTCTTTATATTAATTTTTTTGCTTTTGCTTTAAAAGCTCAATAATGAACGCAAGGACAGCAGCACACCAGCGCTGATCCTACAGGGTCTTTGTGACAATGCGGGTTCAACTCCATGCTCCCATCTTCTGTCCGGGAGCCCTTGAACCCAACACCGTCAGTAATGCCACCGAGATAAGCTGACAAATCTCACATGAAGAAGTCAGGGGATATATCCAAAAAGTGCATAAGTGCTTTTATTAAAATAGTGTCCAAAGTGCAGTGCATCAGGTTTCAATAAATAAATCCATCATAAAACAAGTGTCCAGTGAGGATAAAAACCATCAATAAATAAATCCTTTAAAATCGGAGGTAAAAATGCAGCAGTTACAATGCAATCTCTCTCTTTACTGTCCGGCCCACCTAGGTCTCTTTTTCTCTCCGGCTCAACCATTGCTGCATCAGCCGGCGGAGACCCCACAGCCATGAGCTCCTTCTCCCAACCTCCGTCTTGGCCTCCTTATGGACGTCACTGCCAGACCATCTGAGGTCGGCTCTCCTCCCTTCATCTTTCGCGCTCCCGCAGTCACTCCTCAGATCCCTCGGGAGGAAGCCTGCCCTGCTCACCCCACTCCAATAGAACATTCAGTGGGGCGAACTAGCCACTAGAGTGCCACAACCTAACGCTCCTTCGCGGGGCCCCAGCTCGTGCTGTCTCCTCCCTACAGGCAGCCAGATCATAGCTGCTATGATGGCTCTTCTCGTCTTCTAACTTTCTTCGCTCTTTGTCTCCGATCCATCTATCTCTCCCCCATCCTGGTGTCGACCCGTATATATACACCCCCGTGCGCCTCTGTGGGCACAGCGCCTTAATCACACCCCGCAGGAAGCCAATGAGGCAATCGAGAACGACCGCACCCACACGTGCAGGTGCGACTCGCTCCAACAACCTCATTAACTCCCTGCAGTCGTGCAATCGTGCCCACGGAGAACGGCAAGGCTATACGGATTTAAAACCTGACCTTTTTTTTTTTTATTGGAAGCGGACCCACTATACCACATACCTCGCCTCTTAAAGCCCCAGTTGCACGGGTAGGTTCCACACCATTACCAACCCATTACAGTTAGCTTCCCAGGTCTGCGGCTCAGCCAGACTACCTCTGCACCAAAACAAATAAAAACACTAAAAGCCAATCCCATAATAAAACCAACCCAAGCCCCCTTCGTTAAACCAGGACATTAAAAGAATATGAACTTTTAAAAAGACAATAAAAGCAAACAAATAAATGTCCATTAAAAGCTTAGTCCTTTAAAAATGTCCTCCTCCGGCTTGGGTCCGTGGGTTCTTTGTTAAATCTGGTATCAGTTCCTCTGGCTCATTGTCTCTTCTGCTCTTCAGTCTCCACTGCCAGCTTATCCCACAGCTGCCACCAAAATGTGACGATGCGGGTTCTCTCCATGCTCCCAACGCCTTCCGGGAGCTCTAAACCCAACACCGTTGGTAATGTCACCAAGATAAGCTGACAAACCTCACATGAAACCAGGGGATATATCCAAAAAGTGCATAAGTGCTTTTATTAAAACAACACAGTGTCTCAACAAAAGTGCAGTGCCTCAGTTTCTTCTATAATTAAATCCATTAAAATGAGTCCAGTGGGGTTAAATATCAAATAAATAAATCCTTTAAAATACGAGGTTAAAATGCAGTCTCTATTCTCCTGATCTCGGCACACCCTTCTTTCCCCCCGGCTCACCCATAACTTGCAGCTGGAGGATACCCCACACCCATGAGTTCCTTCAGCCAACCTCCATCCTTGGCCTCCTTACGGACGTCACTGCCAGACCATCTGAGGTTGGCTGTTCTCCCTTCATATCAGATCCCTCATGAGGACACCTGCCCAGCTCACCCCAATAAAAAAGGGCCGGGTTTTAAATCCGTATAGCTGTGCCATTCTCCGTGGGTGCGATTGCATGACCGCGGGGAGTTAATGAGGTTGTTGGAGTGAGTCGCACCTACACATGTGGGTGCGGTCGTTCTCGATTGCCTCATTGGCTTCCTGCGTTGTGTGATTAAGGCGCTGCGCCCACGGAGGCGCACGGGGGGTGTGTATATATATATATGCGGGTCGAACCCAGAGAAAGGGGACGAGATAAAGGGGAAAAAATGGTAAGAATAAAGGAGGTTAATGGACAGTAAAGAGCAGTCTTAGCTGGAGGATCTGGCCACCTGAAACGGGGAAACTGAACGAGCTGGTGCCCCGCAAAGGAGCATTAGACGGTGGTGCTCTGGGGGCTAGTTCGCCCCATTGAAAGTTCGAGGAGTGGGGTGAGCAGGGCAGATGTCCTCCCGAGGGATCTGAGGAGCAACTGCGGGAGCGCGAAAGATGAAGGGAGGAGAGCTCACCTCGGATGGTCTGGCAGTGACGTCCGTAAGGAGGCCAAGACGGAGGTTGGCTGAAGGTGCTCGTGGCTGTAGGGCCTCCGCCGGCTGAGGGAGCAATGGGTGAGCCGAGGAGAAAGAGAGAGACTACATTTTAACTACTGTATTTATAACCTTATATTTTAAAGGATTTATTTATTTGATTTTATCCCCTGGACACTTGTTTTGATGGATTTAATTATTGAAGAACCTGATGCACTGCATTTTGGATTCTATTGTTTTAATAAAAGCACTTATGCACTTTTTGAAATATCCCCTGGCTTCATGTGAGATTTGTCCTCATTTGGCAGCTTATCTCGGTGACATTACCGACGGTGTTGGGTTTAGAGCTCCCGAAAGGCGCTGGGAGCATGGAGAGAACCCGCACCGTCACACAAACATATCAGATATCACTTACCAAAAATGTGGCAATAAATGCAATAAAATGTCATTTATTTTCAATGGATAGTTCAGATTTTAGTGCTTCACCATTTTGTAATGGACACTTAAGATTAATTTAAACCAGAATTCAGCAAAATTGGATATCCATCCATCCATCCATTTTCCAACCCGCTGAATCCGAACACAGGGTCACGGGGGTCTGCTGGAGCCAATCCCAGCCAACACAGGGCACAAGGCAGGAACCAATCCTGGGCAGGGTGCCAACCCACCGCAGGACCAAAATTGGATATGCTAAATAATAATAAAAAGCCTTGGAACATCTCTCCGAGATTGTTTTCTCATCAATCACAAATTTCATGAATCCTCAATTGACAACACTCCACTAAGCTTTATCTTTAGCTTTGTATGAACCAGACTGACCTTGGTTACCAAGTGTGATTTGCCCCAATCCTCTATAGTGGAACTGAAACTGTCTCAGATAAGCCTGTGTCTCGATCTAAGCGACGTTCACTCGCTAAGCGCACTTTGTGTATCATCCATGAGTTCTCTGAAGCTCCTAGCATATTGTCTGTTGGCAAAGTACTGTTATATCTGTGTCAGCTCATCTGCTGTCTACCACCCATGTTTTTCAAGTCCATTCTGCACTCTTTTGGGCTTATGTCCAGTACAGATAGTGGAATACTGTTGTATGATTATTATGTTTTATTTTCTTACATGTAACAGTATAGTGTAGTTTGAGAAGGAAAAGTTGAAAAATGTACTGAAATGAGTGCATTTAAAAAGCAAACAGCCTATGATGGTAGGGACAGTCGCCCTTCTACATCAACAAATTGAGTTGATTTTAGTTGCATAGAATGAACTTCAGAGTTCAATGTTTTTATTTTGTTATGTTTACACAAGAAAACATTAACCGTGCCTTCTCAGTTGATTCCATTAACATATAGAAAAAAATATTGAACAAATACGGACAAGGCAGGTTAAAACTTGAACAACAATTTGAAAATATTTACAAATGGTGCCCATCTGATTGCTGCGAGGCACTGTGAGTTCATACATCTCTCTTTCTCTCACGGCCAATATTAAGTTTGACAAAGTTTACCCAAGACAAGGTTCCTTGGATCCACAAGGGTCGAGACAAAATGTTCCTGATCCCTCCCTCAGCCCTCATGTTCTTCAGTCAGCCAACTAGGAATTTGTCTACAGCAGCACAGAAACCTCTACTAAAAGGATCCTTTGACTCGAGGTGGCACCTGGATCTGGAGATGGCTGTCATTGCAGCATGGTTCCAAAGAATCACATCCATGACTGACAGGCACCACAAACTGCAGCATGGGATATTTTGCATTTATACAAAATCTCACCCTGTTCCATTATTGGGCTACATATTCAGCATTTTCCAGGCCTTTTCCTTGTGGTGGTGGTGAAGTCTTCATTGACCCCAATTAGAATGACACTGACATCCATACCAATGTTCCACTTCTTCGTAAGGGGATTCCTGTCCCAGTAACAGGATGTATGTTGTCTGCAGATGTCCGAGAACATAACATACGCATCACACCAACTACGGAATCAAAAAGCTGCCCAGGACAACATCCACACTTAACATGATGATTTTCAGTAAGCTTTTTAAGACTACACACTTTGCTATCTATTTTAATTTTCTATTAAACTCTTCTGTTGGTGTTATTATACTTTATAACCATGTTGCTTTTACATTTCTAACCTTTGTCATTATAGCTCGAGTGATTGAAGAAATAAAGTTGTAAGAGCCAATCTTAGAAAGTTAAAGTTTTGAGTTAAACTCATATTAATGTTTGCTTAATTTGAATAGAATATAAATTTCTTCCATAGGTATGGACAATGGTATAGTCTTTTCCCCCTATAAGTTAGTAAGAGATAGTTATAGCAAGAAAGTTCTGAGGTACAGTGTGATAATTGAGTCAGTTGCGTTTAGAACAGGTCCCAGTAAACAGGGACTTAAAAGAATTTTCAACTCAGGAATGGGATAGGCATACAGTCTTACCGTCGTCGTCTAGAAATGGTTTAGAAACGTTTGAAGTGATTTGCAACAATTCAAAATGTAACAAGATTTAAGCTTTGAACAGAATTTTTCTTAACAAGAATTTCTTTTTTTTTTCTATTTTAATTTTCTTTTTTGTGTGAACTGTTTTACTTTGAATTTTAACTAAAACTTTAAAAAAACGAAGATATTTTGTCTGTGGAATCATTTTGGCGCATCAGGCTTTTGTTGAATCCCATTTTTTAGTCAGAGCTGCTGAACTTTGGTAATTTTGGAAAAAACTCAGCTACAAAAGTAATTATTCGGGCACCAGGTACAGCAGAGATTACCATTTGCTCATCCCTGCAGGGTTATCAAGGCAGAGAGGTCACACCCCCATAGACAGGACATGTGTATTAGAAGTGAGACATCATTGGTTGGTATGAGGGATATAAAACAAAGGTGTTAGTGAGTTGCTGTGTGGTGTACTGAGGAGTGATAGGCATTGTAGTCCTCATACATATTTATGTGGACAGGACCCTATGTAGAATACTAGCGAGACAGGAGGTAGAGCGTCACTCACTCATAACTGTATGATAAGATCTGTGCATGTGTCTGGGTGTTAATCTTAACATGCAAGTGTAGACCAATATAACTAACCTGTTAAGTCTTACTCATCAGTCAATAACACAAATTTAAACGTACTAATACACCTTCGAGCACATATGGAACATACCAGAGCAGACAAAACCTCATCCTATACATCAGTACAAAAACTAAGTACACATGCACCAAACATGACACAATGGAAATCTGTAAAGAGATAAAAGGATATTTTAAAAAGTAAATAAAAGCAAAAATGAGCAACTTCTCTGTATCTGAAGATGAAGATGATATCAGCGCTAAACGTAAGTTCTATCTGCTCTCTACCCGTTGAGGGCACGTTTATATCTTGTGTGTCCTGCAGCATGTACAGTTCAGGTTTTCCGGCCAACAGTGCAGACAGCTTCATCTGCCAAAAGTGTTTAGTTAATTTAGAGTTGGTCGGGAAGATACGTGAATTGGAGGACCTCATTAGGAACCTGATAGCAATTAGGCAAACCAAAAATTGGATCAACTTTGTTTAGACAATTCGGCTACTTCTGATTCGGCTTCAGTCTCCCCACTGTAGTCAGTGCGCGGCAGAAGTCAGCAGCACCAATTCAGCCACAGGGCGAGTGGGTAACAGTAAGACGGGGGTCTAAGAAGCCAAAATTTAGTCCCTCGGCACCCAGGTCACCAATTCAGACCCAGAACAGATTCTCAGCACTCCGCAGCGCGCCTGTGGAAACGGAGAATAAGAAATTACTCATAATTGGTGATTCCATAGTGAGGAATGTTAGAATTCCAAACTATGTTAAATCAGCAGTTAATGTTAAATGCCTTGCAGGGGCCAAGATTTCTGACAGAGGCCGCATTGGACCGTGTCGTCAACGATGAAGTATCTACCTTATTGCTGCAAGTCGGCACTAATGATATTTATTTACAGCAATCTGAGGTATTAAAGAAGAACTTCATCTCTCTATGCACCAAAGCTAAAAGAAAATGTTGGAATTTAGTTGTATCTGGCCCCTTACCAAGATTATATAGAGGGGATGTGATTTATAGCAGATTGCATTCCCTTCACTGCTGGCTAGAAACCTGGTGTGCAAATAAAATCATGGTGTTTGTGAACAATTGGGATAATTTTTGGGAAAGGCCTGGATTTTTCAAAAGAGATGGTCTTCATCCTAACTGGACGGGATCTTATGTATTATCCCAAAATATGGCAGCAAAACTGCTTGGTTGACTGATTAGAGCACCATCCAGGCCACAGTCATGTGGTCTTAAATCACAGGCTCTTGTTTATCCCACCTGTTACTATCCTGAAGCTGTTACCCATAATCCCTGTTGTGGGGCATCCAGTAAATTTAGTCTTGATGCAAACCTAAAATTACTTGATAACCAACAAATTAGGTGTATAATTAGACCAAGGGATAAAACCAGACCCTCCACCAGGGGCATCTGTAATAGAAATTTACTTCAAATTAAAACAAAAAATATACAGTAATCCCTCCTCCATCGCGGGGGTTGCGTTCCAGAGCCACCCGTGAAATAAGAAAATCCGCGAAGTAGAAACCATATGTTTATATGGTTATTTTTATATTGTCATGCTTGGGTCACAGATTTGCGCAGAAACACAGGAGGTTGTAGAGAGACAGGAACGTTATTCAAACACTGCAAACAAACATTTGTCTCTTTTTCAAAAGTTTAAACTGTGCTCCATGACAAGACAGAGATGACAGTTCCGTCTCACAATTAAAAGAATGCAAACATATATCTTCCTTTTCAAAGGAGTGCGCGTCAGGAGAGAGAGAACAAAGCAAGCAGTCAAAAAAAAATCAATAGGGCTGTTTAGCTTTTAAGTATGCGAAGCACCGCCGGTACAAAGCTGTTGAAGGCGGCAGCTCACACCCCCTCCGTCAGGAGCACACAAAGAGAGAGAGAGCCAGAGAAAAACAAAGTCAAAAATCAATACGTGCCCTTTGAGCTTTTAAGTATGCGAAGCACCATGCAGCATGTCCTTCAGGAAGCAGCTGCACACAGAAGGCAGCAACGTCCCTATCGTCTAGGTGTGCGAACAGCCCCCCTGCTCACACCCCCCTACAGTCAGCGCAAGAGAGAGAGAGAGAGAGAGAGAGAGAAAGTAAGTTGGGTAGCTTCTCAGCCATCTGCCAATAGCGTCCCTTGTATGAAATCAACTGGGCAAACCAACTGAGGAAGCATGTACCAGAAATTAAAAGACCCATTGTCCGCAGAAACCCGCGAAGCAGCGAAAAATCCGCGATATATATTTAAATATGCTTACATATAATATCCGCGATGGAGTGAAGCCGCGAAAGGCGAAGCGCGATATAGCGAGGGATCACTGTATCACCAGTTCAGAAAGAAGCATGCAGTTTTAAATGCTGCTTTTTGAACATTTGCTCACTTCGCAGTAAAGCTGTTTTGGTTAATGATACAGTATTATATTAAGTACAAAATCTGATCTGTGTCTTCTCACTGAAACCTGGCTTAAATAATGTGACACTGTTCCCCTAGCTGAGGCATCACCAGATGGATACTCATTCCTTCATAAGTCTAGAGATTCTGGTCAAGGAGGAGGCCTTGGAATAATTCATTGTAACAAAATGCAAATCAAGTCTAAAAATTTAGGCGACTTTACATCCTTTGAGGCATTTATTTTAAATATTAAAACAGATTCCAACACAATTATAGTGCTAGTCTACAGACCACCAGGGCCATATTCATTGTTCATGACTAAATTTAGCAACCTTTTATCTGATTTGGCTATAAATTAGGATCACGTAGTACTGATGGGGGATTTTAATGTACACATTAATGTGGAAACTGACACTTTTAGTAAATGTTTTACTTATTTGCTAAATTCAGTAGGATTTTGTCAGATTGTCAAAGGTCCAACTCATAATCATAACCACACATTAGATTTAATTATAACTTACAAAGTTGAAATTCAAAGTTTGAATATTACTCCATTAAATGAAGTTATTTCCGATCACTACTTAATTACATTTGATTTAGTCCTGCCCTTGCCAACGCACTCACAGATTAAAACAAAGAGTGCGACATTTAGATTGTAATTCAGCTTCAAAATTTATAGATACTTTGAGTAAGTCGAGTGTAATTGTGGAAAACCATTTAGATCAGTTAACATAAAATATAAACATGGAAAATAATTTACAATTATAAGGTGACCTTGAGAGATGCTCTGGATGCAGTGGCTCCCCTTAAAACAAAAGTGATCAAAGCACATAGAAACTCTCCCTGGTTTAATGAAAACACTTGAGCTCTTAAGTTAGAGTGTTGAAAACTGGAGCGCACATTACATTACAATTTATTTAAGAAATTGCAGTCTGGTTTCCACACTGGTCATAGTGCCATTTCTGTACTAACGTGGGTTGTAAACGATATCCTGATATCCTCTGATGAAGGAAACTCCACTGTAATTATGTTGTTAGACTTAAGTGCAGCATTTGACACCACAGACCATTCTATTTTACTGCACAGGCTAGAAAATGATGTTGGCCTGACAGGCACTGTGCTCGCTTGGTTTAGTTCTTATTTATCAAATATATTCCAATATGTAGAGAAATGTGCTGACAGTACTCCATCGTTATACACAGAAGTGAGATATGGTGTCCTGCAGGGCTCAGTACTGGGACCTTTACTGTTTTCACTTTACATGCTTCCACTAGGATCTATCATTAAGAAACATAATGTTAATTTTCACTCGTATGCAGATGACACCCAGTTATACATTTCATTTAGATCAAAAGAAGTTTCTCCAATGTTGTCTTTAATTAGTTGTGTTAGCGAATTAAAGGAATGGATGAATGAGAACTACTCATCTTTAAACACAGATAAAACAGAGATGTTAATTGTTGGAGGGAATGACACTGATCACAACAATATTTTGTCATCATTTAACTCAGTTGGAATCACCATTAACTTTACTGAATCAGCCCACAATCTAGGAGTTATCTTTGACTCTAGCATGTCATTTAAAGCGCAGATTACAAAATTGTCCAAATTATGTTTCTTCCATCTTAAAAATGTTGGGAAATTAAGGTGCTTTCTAAATAAACAGGATTCTGAGAAATTAATTCATGCATTTATTTCTAGTAGGATTGACTACTGCAATGTGGTGTTCACTGGATGTTCAAATTGTTCTTTATACAGCCTCCAGTTAATAATTCTTGCAGCAGCATTTTGGATTACAAGAACAAGAAAATACGAACACGTCACTCCAGTTCTTAAATCCTTACACTGGCTCCTGGTTAAGTTTAGGGCAGATATAAAAATCCTCCTTTTAACATATAAAGCATTAAATGGCCAAGGTCTGGCTTACTTGTCTGAACTTATCATGACTTACAAACCAGAGCGCACATTAACATCGCAAGATGCTGGTCTGCTTATGATTCCAAGGATTAATAAAATAACAGTGGGAGGTCAAGCTTTTAGTTACAGGGCCCCTAAACTGTGAAATGGCCTGCCTGTTACTATAAGAGATGCCCCTTCGGTCTCAGCTTTCAAATCCCGGCTGAAGACTCACTTCAGTTGTACAGACTGCATCTCTGTTAGTCATTAGCACTAAAACACAAGTAACATGATAGTTATAATTTGATACTAACCCTCACCTATTCTGTTTCTCTTCTCAGTACTCAAATGTGGCACTTGGTGCCACGGCCCACCTGCCAAGTTGTTTTGCCTGCCTAAGGTAAAGTCATCTCTGATGGAGGATCGCAGGAATCGTGGGTTAGAGGGGTCCTTTCATCAGATTGGCTGGCCCAGTGCTGTTTCAGCCGTGGAATGGCCAAATTGGGGAGGCAGCTTGATGGCGGAGGTCTCTAGGATTCTAAACAAATCTAAATCATATTATGTGATATCTACTGTTAAATTCTGCTCAGTATTTGTAAATTTTATTTTTATACTGTATTGAGGATTTTTTTCTTTTTTGTGTATTGTATTGTATTGTATTGTATTGTATTGTATTGTATTGTATTGACCCCCTTCTTTTTCTTCTGCATGCCCACCCTACCTGGAAAGGGGTCTCTTTTTGAACTGCCTTTCCCAAGGTTTCGTCCATTTTTTTCCCTACAGCGGTTTTTTGGGGGGAGTTTTTTCTTGTCTTCTTAGAGAGTCAAGGCTGGAGGGCTGTCAAGAGACAGGGCCTGTTAAAGCCCATTGCGGCATTTCTTGTGTGATTTTGGGCTATACAAAAATAAATTGTATTGTATTGCATTGTATATACCAAGTACATGACACACATACAGACTTAATGCAGATAAGATGAGGTGTCATCCAGAAAGACACCCTTATGACTCTGTGGTTCTGTCACCAGACCTAGTGAAGTGTAACCTTACACAAAAGCAAATACTAAAAAAACACACCAAAATGCAGACTGCACAATCACAGCCATCAACACACACAGCATACCAGCCCTCGCATACTGTTTCAGAATCCTACATTGGTCACAGACATACAACAGCACCAAAAGAAAAATACCAACAGCAGCCCACCAAAGCAGCCAAAGAACTGGGGTTGGGGTCTCAGATATCACTAATCTACACAAAACAGATTCATAATTTAAGAGACATCTTTCCCCACAAAGCAGTAGACAAAGACTACTCATAGCACAAGTTTCAGCAGACACAAGCTTCACACCACAGTCAACATCAGAGGGCAGAAAGAACTACATCACTTGTCAGACATCCTCAAATATCCAGCCTGATGTGGATATGATATGGCATCTAATGGCTGGCTAATATGCAACAGGATGTTTGGAGATACAGAAGGGTTTATGCTGGCCATACAAGATCATGTGATGAAGATGAGAAACTACAGGAAATTTCTTCTTAAGGATGCTCACAAACACAAAGGAATCAAATACAATATATCTTTAAAATAAATAATTTAATTAAGAGGAGCTGGATTGTCTTAAATACAAAAAAACAAACAAACACACATACTACTTACTGAATATAGAATATCTTCGATATCTCTTATTAATAAACCCTGACAATTACAACAAAATCACCACTTCCATAATGGAACAAAAGAACCATCAACTGTGAATTTAATGCACACAAAACAGCCTTTAAAATAGACACTCTAAAATTCCTTAAAGCCACATTAAATGAGGTTTGAGGGATCCATACATTTCTAGGGAGACACATACCCAAAACACGGACTGCTCCACACATCAAGGTCTCAGAATCACACCAAGTAAAAAGTCAATGACGATGACTACAAAGGCTTAGGTTTAAATTTAATGGCAGAAATCTAATACATAATAAATAAAGTATTTCCTCTCCAAATGAGACAATTTGTGCTCCATCAAAGTGAAGATCTTCATTAGCCATTGCTGCACAGATGACCGTTACAAACCAAGGTTTGAAGAGCCCACTAAAGACCCAACTGCAAATGCCTACAAAACTCAGGAATGGCAAACACTGTATGGGAACACAAGGCTTGCTTTACTCAATTGCAGCATTGTACCTGCTGGGATAAACTTCAGCATTACCCCCAACCCAAACAATAACAATCTATCCCAGAATACTATACCCAGAAATACTCAACACACGTCACACTAGCATCACAAACCATCAGGAGCAAAGGAGTACTTTACAGTACTTTCAGAGTAACTCTGTAAAAAATGTCACCAAACCCACCAGGTTTGCTGCAGGGCTGTCTTAACAGCATTATAGGCCCCTCTTGGCAAAGCAGTGCACTGGGGGCCCTACCTACACAACCACTCAGCAACTCACAACAAACAGAGTAGTATGGTGCCCCTATACTCGTGGGCCCCCTAGGCAACTACCCAGCATTCCCATGCATTAAGATGACCTGGTTTGCTGCAAAAACTGCTTTTGGGGGCCCCCAACTGACCAGGTCCCCATGCTACTGCCCCAGTAAGCCCATGTTAAACGATAAGCATAAAGCCACCCCACGTTTAAGTCAACCCACTCCACCCCCAAATTAAAACAGACATGCCTTGTTTAGTGAAAGCTTGGACTCCTTCCATGGAACTTTGCGGTCTGTCCTTACAAGTTCTCCTTCATGACTGACACGCTGGCTACGAATTCCTCTTCACAATGCCAGTAACAATTGCCCATAAATCCATCCTGTCAGCATATCCAACAATTTTGAATCCATATTTCAAGCCTGTCCGTTCCCAGTGCACTACAGTTCTATGAAGTCCGCTCCCAAAAGAAAAGCGGAGGCTGTTGTTTGTCGGACTTTTGACACCAAAGTTTGCCTTTCACTTCACTGGCCTCCCTCGTTTGTGTCCTCTGATGTTGAATTTCCCTGTAAAAGTTCGCTTTAAAAGCTCAACTCATCGTTATTTGTATGGCTAACATGATAGATTGAGAGAAGGAGAAGAAGAGACGGGTAATGCGGCCATCCTAAAACACAGAAAAGACACAACTGCATTCAAGTGTCTCATTTATGCCGTTAATTACGCATCAAAGAGCGCAGATAACGGAGCCCGCTGGCCAATTCGGCCGCCTCACGTCACGTCACATCGCTCTTTGTATCTTGATGTTATACCACAGCATGATTAGCAGTTCTGATCCTTTGCCTTCACCCTCATATTTATGCTCTTCCGATTCTTTCCAAATACTTAACTAACAGAAGTAACGACTACTCACAGGTGTCAAAGAGCCACGTTAGACTGTGACCTGCCCACCTCGTGGATAATTAAGAGCGCATCAAGTCAAACAAAGAGCAACTGAAAACACGAAGTGCGGCACTTTAAAACTTAAAGTTGCTGTTAGGGCCTGAAGAGATCGCAAACATGTTGCTCGTCCGAAATGTTAAGAAATCGGGCTGACCTGAAATCCCATCAGCTTTGGAGTCGAACATTTTCAGGGGCGTCTGCCGGCACATTTCAAACCTAGACCCGACAATGTGCTAGCAAGTGTGCAAAAACAATACACTTTTACAGTGATTTAAATCGGTGCAACAGGAATAAAACTATAGGAACATACGAATACAATGTCCGCATAAATATAACACATAACGATTTCCTCAACATCAAGGACACTGTTATGTCACGGAACGCAGAAAGATCTTCTTTCTTCAGAGGTGACTCAGTAGACCTGCGGATAACAAGGTTTTGACAACATTCACAAGGAAAACACTGAAAAATCTGACATTTTTTTAGACTGCTCTGTGACTCCACTGGTTTGTGCCTGCACGTTGCTTTGGTCCTCTTTGCCATGCATGAGGCCCTGTTATGTAGATGGTGTGCCACCTTTTCCCTTTTGTACTTTTAAAGTTATTGCAGTTTTGAAACATTCTATGAAATGCCAATTTAGTATTCCATAATGCCTATTTAGCAACTAATAATATAAAGATATATAGGCAACACTTTGGACTTTCTGTGTGTGAAAGTAATGGAAGCAGAATAATTCTCACTACTCATGTTTTTAGTTCAGCAGGTCCCTATTGGGTCGGCAGTCAGTAGTGTATTGCTTAGCACTCAAGCTCCTCAGTGCCAGAGTTGATGGGTAAAATGTGGTCTGGGTGGAGTTTCCATGTTCTCCTTGTTCTTGCATGAGTTTTCTTTCATAATCCAAAGACATGGATGTTAGGTGACAAGTAGAGGTGACACTGGCTGTGTGTGTCACCGAGTGTCTCTCTGTTTATGTGTGTCCTGTGATAAAGTTGGCACCTTTTCCAGGGGGTCCCCTGCCCAGTGCCCTATGATGCCAGAGATTACTAAATTACTGTGGCCCTGAGAAATGGGGATAAGTGCTTTGGAAATGTGTGTGTGTATGTGTACACATGTTTTCAACAAATCAAGCTTAGCAGAAGTTATATCTTTTCAATTTCTTTTGTAGAAAATTGGAAAACAGTATGAATGCAAAAAAGACATCAGTTAGCAAACAAGAAGGGGAAAGAATACACTACATAAAGACAGGTTTTTAAACTTAAATTTTCCATCTGGACGACACCATATTAAGTGAAATTTGTTAATTTAAACTTGGAGAGTTGACAATAAGAGTCTTTTTTGCTTTTGCTATTCTTTGCTCTACTGAAACACTCTACTGCACTCCACTTGAAATCTTTACGTTTCGGAGAGGACAGCCCACACATGCATCATGGGCTGCAGACGTTTTGGGACCACTCTTCCAGATAGCTGGATGACATGCTTCCCATTGCAGGCTTTGATACTTTTTCTGGATTGATTCCCAGAAGACAATTACGTGCCAAAGTCACAAAACTATGAAATCAAATAAATACAAATAACTGTTGTCTCTAATTGCTAAATTACAATCAAAATGCTTTTACTTAGGTTTTCGTTATGATTTCCCAAACAATTACATTTCATGTAACCCAACATGTCATTATGAACAAGTCTTTTAATAAGAAAAAGTAGTTCCATGAGAATAACACAGAATATGATGAACCAAACAAAGAGCAAAAAAGGAAGAAGACTGAATAGTTTTGACATCCCTTAAAGGAGAAAAAATATTGACATGAAAATTATTTTCTTTTGGTACCTTTGTAGAAATTCAAGGGTTAATGAGGTTTCTTCTTGGTATGCAAAGTTAAAAATGTAGAAACTTGAAAAGACTTTTGCAGGTGCACTAACATTGATGTGGCAGAACTTCGTCCCTCACACACCACTTGCCTCTCAAGGCTCAGCATCCACTGTTGTGCACTTACGAGTGTATCACATACATACAATATCAGAAATCTGATATCAAGAAAGACGATTTAATTCTGAAAAGGCTTCCCATATGCGAGTCCCATTGCCAACACCAGCGGCAGATGACAGGCACCTTTCTCGAGAATATTTATATACTGGAACTTTCTATGGCTACCAGAAGAGGGCGACAAGACGTCAACTTTACCTTTTGTTATTTATCGTCTCCAATTGCCTTTCTTTCTTTCTTTCTTTCTTTCTTTCTTTCTTTCTTTCTTTCTTTCTTTCTTTCTTTCTTTCTTTCTTTCTTTCTTTCTTTCTTTCTTCATATATTGCCTTTCATATTGGACACTATTATTCATCTCTTAATTACTGTTAATATTTCTTTCAGTTTGTGTCAGAGCTGGTTTGTGTCCTTGTACTTCAGCTTCGACACGGTCTCCATACTGCGGCGGTCGGGCTCTTCATTCAGAACATATCCTGTCCTGGTTTGGCATTTAGACCATTCTTCCCTCTCAAATCGCTCTGTGGTAAACATGAAAGCCTCCATATTTTTAACAGACTGCCGCTGGACCTGCTGGCAATGTAATCGGGAAGGGCATCTATAAGGAGATCAAAAGAGATTTGCTCAAGGACTTGTGGCAAGTCATTTATGTCTGGCTGTAGCCAGGGCCCTGCTATGCTTCACAAATCAAAGGCCTGTGACGCGTTGGCTTCTCTGGGTCAAATCACCATTCACGACAAATCCTTGCCTGCTGGTCTGGGGAAACGCCGTTGCTTTTGAGGTCCTCAGTCTTCAGAGCATCATAATTGGCCACTATCTCCTCCGCGAGGTCATAGGAAGTCTTCTGTGCTTCCCCCTTTAGGAACGGCGCTATTATGTTAGCCCATTCTGCACGCCCCCAGTGATTCCTCTTGGCTGTACATTCAAATATTAAAAAATAAGATTCAATATGGTCGTTTCTCTGGAAGGAAGGAGCCCACACCTTGTTGGACAGCAACATGTGCTTGTGCCTTGGACTCTGCATGCTGCACTCATTATTCTCCCACCTGGAGTTTCAGGGTCAGGAACTTTGAGGCTATATTAGCCAGAATTGTGTTGAGGTCCTGCTCCTGGCTCATCTTTGGAGCAAATCATGCTGACTGTGGAAATAAAGAACAGAAGAAACAGAATGAAGTTTGGGGTAGCCAGCCCGTATACTTGCAAACAAGTAGCTTGAGTGAAAAAAAAAACGGTCTTTACAGACTGGAGTCAAAAACAGAAATGAGTAATAGTATTGAAAATGGTGGTTATAGGAGAACTGGCAGATGTGATGTCAGAAAGTCTGGAACCAGAAGTGATGTAAGTGAAGGTGGAGCTGGAAGTGACGTCCTTAGACTCAGGCAGGATTTTTTCAGCTGTTCTTAAGAAAAAAGATAGTAAGGATCATTGCATACTGCCACACCCTGGCATGTAATTACAACCATTTGAGCCCTTTAGATCCCTCCTCTGCACACGTGTGTGACTATATATATATATATATATATATATATATATATATATATATATATATATACTAATTAATAAAAGGCAAAGCCCTCACTGACTCACTGACTGACTGACTCATCACTAATTCTGCAACTTCCCGTGTAGGTGGAAGGCTGAAATTTGGCAGGCTGATTCCTTACAGCTTACTTACAAAAGTTAGGCAGGTTTCATTTCGAAATTCAACGCGTAATGGTCATAACTGGAACCTCTTTTTTCACAATATACTGTAATGGACGGCAGCTCGATGGCCGTGGGAGGAGGAGTTGAGTGTCACGTCATCACGCCTCCCACGTAATCACGTGAAAAGACTGTGAACGCAGTAGGGAGAAATGAAGGAGGAGCCGCAAACAGCGAAGAACAAAAAATTCATTAAACAATTGAGAAGGGAGCGAAACAATAAGAAGCGAGCGAGTGAACCATACAAGCATCTTCATAAGGGAAACAAAGCACGGTGTAAAACGTAAGTTTAAATTAAGTTTATAGAAACGCTCCCGCTGCGGATTGCAATAACATATTCGCGAGATAAAAGAACGCAGTAGGGAGAAATGAAGGAAGAGCCGCAAACCGCGAAGAACAAAAAATTCATTAAACAATTGAGAAGGGAGCGAAACAATAAGAAGCGAGCGAGTGAAGCATACAAGCATCTTCATAAGGGAAAAAAGCACGGTGTAAAACGTAAGTTTAAATTAAGTTTATAGAAACGCTCCCGCTGCGGATTGCAATAACATATTCGCGAGATAAAAGTTTAATGAGAAGACACGAGGTATAAACGAACCACACGCCGTAGCGCAACGTTAGGGGCTTCACCTCTGGCGCTGACGATAGAGATTCGATTCCCCAGAGGGGATGCAGTGAGTGTGTACGCCTGATGAGCCCAGAATTAGGGAGAAACACATGTCGCATACTCTTTGCATTATTTGAAAGTAAACTATTAAAACCATTCTATGATCTGCTTCTGGGAACAGAAAGAGGGCACGTGTCGGACGTAAGGCGACTTGCTGACAAACCACAAGCGTGACCTGGCAGGTAACCACCCATACAATCAGATTGTGATTCAGAAAATGAATGCCATGAATGTAATTACCACGATCTACATACTGTCAAATAAACGAAACACACGCCGTAGCGCGACAGCTGTGAAAAGGGAGGTTCACAAAAAAACAGATCCTTAACAAATTGTTATTGGTATATTTTCGATCCGTTTAAAAAGGTTTTCTTTTCTTCTTAATAAAAAATTAAAAGCAGTACTTCGCCGCAACGAAGCGCGAGAATTTGGCTATATATATCTGCTTCTCGCAATTAAAAGAGGGCACGTAGCGGATGTTAGACGACTTGATGACCAACCATAAGCGTTACCTGCCAGGTAACCACCCATACAATCAGATTGTGATTCAGACTAGGAATGCAATGAATGAAATTACCCCGATCTACATACAAGGCGAAGTCTTGCAACATTCAAAGATGATGGTTTGGGATAAGTACACCATGGAACATAAAAGAGCTTATGAAACCTTGAACCGAAAAAAGCAAGATCTCAGAGATCGTAAAAAAAAA